>NC_041389.1:633539040-633546121 GCF_002162155.2 Triticum dicoccoides
GGGATCGGGGCCGATCCCGATCTAGATCGGTGGGGGGAGGAGAAGGGGATCGTGGGGGGAGTGGGGGGTGTCGGTGCCTAGGGTTTGCGGGGTGGGGGATAAGGAGAGGGAGTGGGTGCCGACCTGGGCCGGCCTGGTTGGCCCGATGGCCAGCTGGGCCGCGGTCCAGCACGGGAGGGGGGGAGTTTAGTTTTTTTTTACCTTTTGTATTTTCTTTTATTATCTGTTTTCTGTTTTAATTCATTTAAAAGTATTTAGGCATTTTATAAAAATGTGTTTACTGCACTATAATTACCTATGCCAATTTTGGCACAGACCGAACATTTTTGTTTTGATGTTTGAAAACTTTTGATGTTTGACAATATTTAAATTTTTAATTTGAAAAGTTTCGAACCGACGCGAGATTAGCAACAGTAAACGAGGTGACGTGGCATCATTAGCAGAGGTTCACTGTAGCTTAAATACCCGGGCGTCACAATTCTCCTTCACTACAAGAAATCTCGTCCCGAGATTTAGGAGCGGGAGTAAGGGGGAATGGATGTGGTCACGAAATTTTAACGAATCTTCTCGGTCTTGGTTGCTCTTCTTGAAGTGGTAGATCCATAGCGTTGATGTCTTCATTCCTATGCATCAATACATCATGATGAGGTTGTCGTCCTTCCTTCAGGAACTCCATCGTACTTACGAAAATTATAAGGGTTAACTTCGGAAGAACAGGCCTCTACAAGGTTGCTTAGCCTGTAGATAACAATAGGGAAGGTGGCAGAAAGTAACTCTCGAACTAAAACTTAAGAATGTATCGTGAGCAAAGTAAGAAGGTACAACAAGGAGTTCCAAGCGGATAGACAATCGTTCGATGCCGGAAAAGAGTGCGAAAGGGGTTCAGAGCATCAAGATTAAGTATTGCATCTGATACCGGAACAGATCACTAGGAAGGTGGTTCGCGAATTACACACGAAGCCAAGCATGAGTATTGACTTTGGGAAAGGGGGTACAGGAGGGTCAGGTTTCGATCCTATGGAACTGTGGGTTATGGGCCCACCATGTGGGTTAAAAGTAGGAAAGGCAGTGACGTCTTGCACAATCATGTAAGCAAGGCATGTTAGAGGATAGCCTGACAGTTATGTCGGCAACAATGTCGGTACCAAGGGCGAGGGACGAAGAGAACCATCTTCCTGCTCGTTGAACGAGGCGGACCAATAGGCAAAGTTCTCGTCCATCGGTGGTTACCGGAATGTCATCACCAAAATAACAGGGTCTTTCTGACAGAATTGTACACCGAGGTGTTTACAAAAGTAGGAGAATATTACTGCTTAGATCTCATAGATCACAAGAAAGGTTAAACCAAACAATGGAAAGGAAGATATGATTATCGGATTTAACCAGATCAATGGAAAGGAAAAATGTGTTTAAACACATTTTCCAGGGGTATATCCTCCCCAAGGACAAGCAGATGATATCCATGACAGGATAGTAGGTAGAAAACCATTTTAGGTAAGGGAAGAAAAATTTCATGACATTACCCATACAACGGTGTTTGGATAATTGATAAAGAGAATTTAGCATTGTGCTTCAAATGTTCTTGGTGATGAACGGAGTACCACAGACATGCTTCAGGTAGCAATGATATGGTGTTTCAATCAAGGGCCCGACTTCGGATACACCAATGATCCATCAGGAGTAACTTATAAAATAATTCCTACCACTTCCTCCAGGAGGAATGGTTATCCTTGCAAAAGAAATCATAATGATAGGTCCTCCAGCCAGGGGGGGGGTGCTAGGCATGACATCATGTTACTGGGTCATCAAAGGACAAACAACATAACTCCTGGAAAGTTGTCCCAACCATCATATCTGACCGAGATTCAGATCCAATTGGTGTCATGATGCCTCAGACTCAGGATGTCCGAGAAGAAAAGGCGCAACACAAATCATTGAAATGGCATTGCAAGATTCTCGGGAAATGAACTATGGGAGCGGGTTCCTGAAACAATAGTTCATCATTAAACCAAGGAGAGGTGAGGAGGTGGCTGATTGACTCAGCGACAATTCATTGAGATTTTCAAAAGATGGATTTCCACAATAATGTGAACAAGAAGATGACATTTGTCAGATCAAATGGTATAGTGATGTATGCTCGAGGAAAACATACACAATTAAACATTGGTTGAAAGGTGCACCCGAAATATGGGTTGGGTTGCACGACCAATGTCAGAATGGTGATTCAATAGTCAATAGCCTAAGAATGAACTTTCGACCATTAACTTCAAAAAAATAGGGTTGCTAGAAGGAAAGAATCCAAACAACACCGTTCACTTGTTGGAATTAACACGGGGACCCAGAAAGAATGGTGATGGTGAGAAGTATTTCTATGTCAAGAATTCTCAAGAGGTGGAACAAATCTCAGAACATTCTTGACATAAAGGATGGTAATACTCCAAGGTAAAGAAGAACAATTGCTGGATAGCAAGGAACTCAAGGTATAACACCAAACATGAACAAGCTTGTGTTGGTGGGAGGGCAATAAAGTGGTCGATGATAATACAATTCATCGAGGGCAAGGATGGTATTTCTCATCATGAATTCAATTGATATCCTGGATGAGCTCAGAATGTTGATGATCACGACACCTTTGTTGCGAGAGTTCATGAAGATGTAATCGATCGGTAACGACATCAAGTCAAGTAATGATGAAGTGAAAGGTTATTGGAACCAAGGGTACGACTCAAACTCGAAACCAAGCTTGTTGTTCAAGGCGAAATGATATGACGATGAGGATCGACATAAGGTTAGTTCATCGTCGAAAATTGGTGCTCCGAGAATAAGGACCAGGTAGCACAGTTAGAATCGTCACGACAATGATATAGCCAAACAGGCTAGGAATGGCGTGATCGGGTACAAACTCGTACTTATAGAAGCTTACTGAAGAGATGTTGAACCGAAGAGCGGACTCGGTTCAGTTAT
This sequence comes from Triticum dicoccoides, assembly GCF_002162155.2. NCBI lineage: Eukaryota > Viridiplantae > Streptophyta > Magnoliopsida > Poales > Poaceae > Triticum > Triticum dicoccoides. Next base: position 633,542,005 of record NC_041389.1, read on the forward strand.
CGGTGTCTTTGAGTGTTCAATAACTCAGAGCCCGCGAAAAATTGGAATCAGTGGGAAGGTAGCACTTGATGAAGAACTCATAAAAAGTTATGCAGTTCCATGATAATCTCGAGATACCAGGGGGGTAATACTCGACACAAGATCAAAGTAAAGGTTGGACTGGTGTATTGATCCATAGAAGACAATTGTTTTAACTTGTCCGAGAAATGAGATCAAAGAAGAACAATCATGGTCGGAACCACGGTTGCAAAAGGCCAGATCCTAGATATAACATGAACTTATACCAAAGGAATAATTTATTTAAGAGAAGCTTTAATGATAAGATCTACATCGTGTCCATGGGCATGAACACAAGTTCAAGGTCGACTCCCACTTCTCCAATGCATAACCTTTCATTCACTTCTGACGTTCGATGAAGTTGCAGTGTTGAAATTTTATCTGGTGAAGCACCAGAAGAGTATGACTCGTGAAAACTTTCGGGTTCACACGGTTTAGAGAAGGCATATGTTCAACCCATAGGGGCTTCTTAGAAACATATACCACAAGTTTCAAGAGTAAATAACACAAGCCCGAAAGCAGAGCATGGTTGACCAAGCAGAGGATACAACTTAACAAAGGCATTATGTATCAGGGGAAGAACTCACAAGGTGATCAAATGTGAAGGACACTATCGGATAACAATCCAACAAAGGACTTGATGGTCCACAAAGGATCTGATACGAGTATCGGTACTCAACTAGAGGAAGAAGAATGCAAGGAGATCAGATTATAGAAACAACTGACTAACTCAATTGTCAAATGCAAAGGAATTATGATTTCCAAATCAAGGGATCAGAAGCAATGCTCTGATTAGGGATGGATAAGTTGAATAGCCTTAGGGTACAATCAACGACAATTGGATTGGTCGAGAACCAATTCCAGTTAAAAGAATGGAAGCTCAGCCGGAAAGGTAATTTATAAGGATCAATGATGATTGCATGTATTCGCAGCATATTGAGTCAACAGACTCAAAATGATAATGACAAGGAATGTCAATAAGATTTCTATACTTATGGGATTAATCATAATGAAAGCAAACAAGAAATTCCAGAGCAATAGGTTGCTGAGGATTTTCGGAATATCGGGTGGTATTTCGAAGACTTTTGTGTAACACATGAACAACTAGGGGATGAGCGGATACTCGATAAGTGCGAGAATTAACCGTAGGGGTATTCAAGTGACAAAGAACAGCAAGTCAGTAAGCTCAAGGGATTATCGAAACAACGACGAGTTTTTCAGGGTATCTTGTAATAACAAGACCACTGGGGATGAATGTAAGAATAACAAATGCAAGTAGTTATCCATAAGGGTTTGCGGTGGAAGGTGAATTGCAAACGCGATGAACACAAGTTCTCGGGTTAACAGCGGAGAGTATCTTCAGGGTCTTCTGGTGCAGCAGACGATCATTAGTAATAAGGGGCTCTCCGGGTGAAAGTGATAACGAGATCCTAATGTTAGATTTAGTAAACTTCATTTAACCCGAATAGAGGAGAGATCAGAGTCCCGGAGTAAAGGTCAAGGAGTAAAAGATCCTAGTACCACCCAATGGCGACGTGGGCCCGTAAGGCACACAGCCATGTTAGTAAAAGTTTTGTAATGTCTAGACTCGACTTCGGCCAAGGAGTTGGAAAGGGGGATTCCTACAGGCAGTCGGCTCTGATACCAACTTGTGACGCCCCCGATTCAATCGTACACTAATCATGCACGCAAATGTGTACGATCAAGATCGGGGACTCACGGGAAGATATCACAACACAACTCTAAAACATAAATAAGTCATACAAGCATCATAATACAAGCCAGGGGCCTCGAGGGCTCGAATACAAGTGCTCGATCATAGACAAGTCAGCGGAAGCAACAATAGCTGAGTACAGACATAAGTTAAACAAGTTGCCATAAGATGGCTAGCACAAACTGGGATACAGATCGAAAGAGGCGCAGGCCTCCTGCCTGGGATCCTCCTAACTACTCCTGGACGTCGTCAACGGGCTGCACGTAGTAGTAGGCACCTCCGGTGTAGTAGGGGTCGTCGTCGACGGTGGCGTCTGGCTCCAGGGCTCCAGCATCTGGTTGCGACAACCAGGTAGAAGGGAAAGGGGAAAAGAGGGAGAAAAGAAACCGTGAGTACTCATCCAAAGTACTCGCAAGCAAGGAACTACACTACATATGCATGGGTATATGTGTAAGGAGGCCATATCAGTGGACTGAACTGCAGAATGCCAGAATAAGAGGGGGGATAGCTAGTCCTATCGAAGACTACGCTTCTGGCAGCCTCCGTCTTGCAGCATGTAGAAGAGAGTAGATTGAAGTCCTCCAAGTAGCATCTCCAAGTAGCATCTCCAAATAGCATCTCCAAGTAGCATCTCCAGTAGCATCGCATAGCATAACCCTACCCGGCGATCCTCCCCTCGTCGCCCTGTGGAAAAGCGATCACCGGGTTGTCTATGGAACTTGGAAGGGTGTGTTTTATTAAGTATCCGGTTCTAGTTGTCATAAGGTCAAGGTACAACTCCAAGTCGTCCTGTTACCGAAGATCACGGCTATTCGAATAGATTAACTTCCCTGCAGGGGTGCACCAACTTACCCAGCACGCTTGATCCCATTTGGCCGGACATACTTTCCTGGGTCATGCCCGGCCGCGGAAGATCAACACGTCGCAGCCCCACCTAGGCTCAACGGAGAGGCCAGCACGCCGGTCTAAACCTAAGCGCGCAGGGGTCTGGGCCCATCTCCCTGAGCACACCTACACGTTGCGTACGCGGCTGGAAGCAGACCTAGCCTAGTGGCGTTCCAGTCCAATCCGGCGCGCGCCACTCAGTCGCTGACGTCACGAAGTGCTTCGGCTGATACCACGACGCCGGGATACCCATAACTACTCCCGCGTAGATGGTTAGTGCGTATAGGCTCGTAACCAACTCAGATCAAATACCAAGATCTCGTTAAGCGTGTTAAGTATCCGCGAACGCTTAACAGGGCCAGGCCCGCCTCTCTCCTAGGCGGTCTCAACCTGCCCTGACGCTCCGCCACAAAGATCCACTTGCGGGTGCTCCACCAGCCGACCCGACTATAGTCTCCACATGTATCATGTACAAGTATATAGTATATACCCGAGATCACCTCCCGAGTGATCTCGGCCCAATAGTATAGCACAGCATACGGACAAGAATGTAGGGCCACAGATGAAAAATACTAGCATCCTATACTAAGCATATAGGATTGAAGGTAAAGGTATCAACAGTAGTAACAAGGACAGGCTATGCATCAGGATAGGTATAACAGAAAGCAGTAACATGCTACACTACTCTAATGCAAGCAGTATAGAGTAGAATAGGCGATATCTGGTGATCAAGGGGGGGGGCTTGCCTGGTTGCTCTGGCAAGAGAGAGGGGTCGTCAACTCCGTAGTCGAACTGGGCAGCAGCAGCGTCGGTCTCGTAGTCTACCGGAGAGAAGAGGGGGAAGAAACAATGAATACCATGTAAACAGATGCATATCGATGCATGACAAGACAAGTAATGATGCTAGGCGTGCCCTAGCGTGGTATGAGGTGGTACCGGTTAAGGGGGGGAACATTCGGGAAAATATCCCCGGTGGTTCGTGTTTTCGGGTAGAGGAGCCGGAGGGGGAAAGTTGCGGGTTCGATAGGTTAGGGGTGTGTGGCGGACGAACGGACCGCGTATCCAGATTCGTCTCGTCGTTCTGAGCAACTTTCATGTTGAAATTATTTTAATCCGAGTTACGGATTAAAAGATATGATTTTCTAAAGATTTTATTAATTTCTGGAATTTAATTAATTATTTAATTAATTCGAAAATGGATTTATGACATCAGCATGATGTCATGCTGACGTCAGCAGTCAACGTTGGCCGTTGACCTGGTCAACCTGTCATGTGGGTCCAGTGGGACCCACCTGTCATTCTCTGTTTAGGTTAATCACAGATTAGTTAATTTAATTAGTGATTAGGTTAATTTAATCAGGATTAGTTAACTTAATTAATTACTTAATTACATAATTAATTACATAATTGATTTATTAAATCATTTTTATTTTTATTTATTATTTTTATTTTTAATTCTTT
>NC_041389.1:633547250-633556699 GCF_002162155.2 Triticum dicoccoides
GCGAGCGCTGGGCATCGGGGTCGACGGGATCGGGGCCGATCCCGATCCAGATCGGTGGGGGGAGGAGAAGGGGATCGTGGGGGGAGTGGGGGGTGTCGGTGCCTAGGGTTTGCGGGGTGGGGGGATAAGGAGAGGGAGTGGGGGCCGACCTGGGCCGGCCTGGTTGGCCCGATGGCCAGCTGGGCCGCGGTCCAGCAGGGGAGGGGGGGAGTTTAGTTTTTTTTTACCTTTTGTATTTTCTTTTATTATTTGTTTTCTGTTTTAATTCATTCAAAAGTATTTAGGCATTTTATAAAAATGTGTTTACTGCACTATAATTACCTATGCCAATTTTGGCACATACCGAACATTTTTGTTTTGATGTTTGAAAACTTTTGATGTTTGACAATATTTAAATTTTTAATTTGAAAAGTTTCGAACCGACGCGAGATTAGCAACAGTAAACGAGGTGACGTGGCATAGCAGAGGTTCACTGTAGCTTAAATACCCGGGCGTCACACGATCTCCAATGAGGCTATTGCACTAGCTGTTGCTAAAATAGTTGATTATTCCGTCTTTTCTTTTTGTTGATACTCTAGGGCCTGGCATTTTTGTTGAGCTGGTTGTCTTGTCATAGTTTTTGTCTTGCAAAACTTTGCTGTAAGAGCCCTGTATGCATTTGAGAGCCTCAATTGCTAGTCAGTTCTCAGCTTCTTCGAGTTTGTCGTACACATGGATGGACATTGATTTTTGTGGAAGTCCATGGTCCAGTTGTTGCTTACATCCATAGAAGTGAATTGTTGCGTCAAGACCGACCGTCCGCCCCTTTTGTGTTGAGTAAACTGCATTTGGGAGGCCAAGCTTGTGCATCATAGCGTCTAGTACTTTTGCTGGAATCTTCACTTTTTCCATTGCAGTTGTTAAATGATACAAGGAAGAATGTACTGTTAGAAACTGTAGTCTATGATTTTGTATCTGCTTGTATGTTCACGAATCCATAGAAAGATATACCATTATCATAGTAACCAAATTATATGTGTTGTGTACCTATCTGCAAAGAGAGCAGTAGGGCATTCAAATCATGTATATGTGACTGATACTTAATAGATACTTGGTATCATGATAGGCTAAAAGGAAGCAATGAGATCACCTGATAATACCATACTATGCATAACAAAATATTTAGATACAGTTGTTGCATAACATTGTAAGAGAGGCATAAGATCAATTTACGATAGCTTATTTACATTGCTTGTATCAAGAAAGGCACTTAGGTTGAGATTCATCATATAGACACATTTGAATTTGCTATATACATGGAAGGAGGGAGTATATATGATTGGTAGTGTTATGATGAATATGTAGCAGTACGAATACAACTGAGGGAATACATCAATATTAGGAAGTGCTTGATTACATTTAGAATACACGACCACAAAAGGATGCGTAGCACATAGATGATTACCATAGTCTAAGGCCTACGTATGTCTCGTTCTTTAGAGCAAGAACAAAAGGGTTGAGATATCACTGAAACTAAATCTCGACTACACTGCAGATGAAACAACATGTGTTTGCTTCAGTGGTCACATAGGCATGGCAGTTAGGTTAGACGCAGCAAAAGTAATTAGAAACGGCCTTTCATTCTTTCTAGGCATTGTTCTACTTACTATAAACAAAAAGGTTGAAAATATAGGTTGATTACATAGGTAAGCAGTGAGCTGGCGCTGATGGATATCCTCCTTAGCCACAACTGCAATGGCCACAAAGTGGGGGCTTCATGAGGGCAAATGTTCTCGTTAAAACCCGGTACCAAAACTCTAATGCAGACTGCTTTGCACTATTTCAGGTGGTGGATCTGTAAGAGAATCAACAATATGACAGGAAACACTATCAATTGCAACATCAACATACGTCTTAATTTGCTCATGATCTAATAGAGTAAGAAAATAAAATCTCAGGTAACCACCTGGTACACAAAACAAAGGACATTTAAATCCTGAAACCTGGAGATATTAGATATACATGGTGTCTTCCACATAGACCAGGAAGAAAAATAATAGTACATCAGTAGAAGCTATATTCTAATGTAATACATGTAATTTATATATCCTGGAAATATAAACAGAAAAAGAAACTGAGCAATATACACCATGCATGTTCAGATAATCATGCTTAAAGAAAGTGCAATGCATACTATGGAATCACACAGCCTAAATCCATCCTCGTCTAGAAGACTGCATTATAACCATACATCAAGAAATTAACGGAAAAGGGGGTTTGTCCGGATGACGAAAAATTGTGTGACAGGCAGCACAGAGTTTTTATATTTCCAAGCCAAAATATATTACAAAAAGATATTAGAGACAATGGCTATGAAGAACTAAGCATCTATATGGAGTGGGGGTGAGAGACGGACCCTTCAACATTTCACTATCCACAGTTATTCCTGAATGACATGCATTCATTCTTCATCCTAGAAGCATCGATGCTGCACCACGTTGTCAAACGTCAATGATTAATCAAACACATGTCTATAAAAAAGTCTGTTTAGATATGTTGATCCTGCAAAATAAATAAATGGGTGGTCATTATTAGGAATGCATCCTGGGGTTTGCTAATGAATGGAAAGCTATAGTGCATAGGAGTCTAAATGCTACAAAGGATTCTTTCTTTGGGAACAACATATGACCACAAATGTATGCTTTTTTCCTTCAGCCTGCTTATGTTCTGGTGTTCACGACAAGTGACCTGCATTTTCACCCCTAGTGTGGTACCATTTTGTATCAGGTATATTAAAAATAAACTGTGTGGTTAGGCTCATGATTGCCAAGAACAATTACGACCTTGGTAGTGTGGCTATCAACCTGCGATGGACTAAACAATACTCTTATTGTTTCTATATATCCAGGAACTTCATGAATTGCATTTGCGACAGTCGGGTATTAATAACCACATAAGAATGACACACAAATATAATATCTTGGTTGCATCATACATTTGAAAGATTAGGTACCTAGCAGGTTCTAGTGGGGAGTGATGATTTTGATCCTTTATCAGGTGATTCAAGAGATTCCTAAAGAATCAATACACACAGTTTCAAACCAACAAAGCAGTGCAAAAGAACAAGCGGAAGGTACCTCTTATGGCATGTCTTGTCATGCCATCGATTGGTGAAGGCGGCACTGGAGTTCAAACAATTCCATCTCTCTGCATAATTGCAATACATCCTTTCGGCTGAACCAATCATGTTTCTGAAGCCCAGGATGTTGCCACCAAGAGCATCCTTTTGCAGTTCACGTCATCAACGAAATATCATATCCCTTTCTCTTTCAAGTGTATCATCAGGTAGCCTATCTTTTCATTGATCTTATTTCCCCAAATTAAGACTGTCTGAGTGCCTTGCTATCGCCTACTAAAGGAACTGTTCTGTGGATTTTAACGAACTGCCTGCAGTACATAAAAGTTATATCAACTTACATACAAAAAAGGTTAAATATCTATTTCATGACTACATTAATATTTCCCTCAAGCAAAAACCTAAATAACCAGTTCTAAGTTTAGCTCAAACTTCGACTGAGTTACTGAGTCACTCATTGATCTGTTAATAGCTTTTAAATCGCTTAACCAATCTCATCAAATAAACTATTCTCAAATACCTATAGAGAATTCCCTATAACTTTATTTCAGATGATTGCGACTAAAACTGTCTCTAACTTTGTTGAAGACAGGTAAACAGATCTTCTCACAGCCTCGTTATTACTAAACAGTAGCATCGCTTCTGGCTTAACTCCTAAACTACCAATCAAATTTCAGTGAAACCAGCACCATTGGAAACATAAAAACAAGAGATACAACTGTTGTTCTAGGAGTACATCGAAATTCCGCACAGATTATGCCCAGAACTTGAAAGAAACTTAGTGCTAATATATACTACCTAGCAGCTACGAATCTCAATATAATTCAACCTTATCTCAGCACCTGCATGTGTTTGCTACAAGAGAAAAGAAACAAAATACGGACAACATCTGCAGTCTGCTGTGAGCAGATGCCAACTCCAACGGGGCTGAACCCGGGTGTCGTCCTCCTCGGTGGTCTATGATGCAAGCTTCCTAGGTAAGCATCTAAGTGTTACAAATATACTTGTGTATTTCTACAGGGACGTAGACCTATAGTTTTTTTAGATATGTACATAATTAAGGGAGGTTTATGGCTGATTCAGTTCAAGCAAGTCGCCTTTTCCATACTTGTTTAGAAGTGTACATACTTGCTTAAACGTTACTGCAATCCTCAGGGGAAATCAGCTATGCAGACCAAAAATATGAAAAATTTAGAAGTGTGTAGTTATTACCAAAGCAATCACCAGGAAGATCAATTTGGATAACATGTTGTTAGTGTTACTTTTCTATATAAAAGAACTTAGCAAATAAGAAATAACCTAGAAGATACAAAAGGAGGCACGGATATATATTTAAAAACTATAGGGAATGAAATTGGTCAGCTATCAACAAAAAGACAGGGAGTGCCCTCATAAATTTGAGAACGAGCATCACAATAATCTGATCACTACAAAATATGGTTGTAACTTGTTTTTTCTGCAATTAAACAACCAAAAGCAGTGCACAATATATATGGAAAAAACACTGCATCATCTCCCAGAAGCAGAAAAAGTTATATTAGCCCATCATCTGCACTCTAGGTATATCAAAATTAAACTAAGCGAACCTGACACAGCCAAGAACCGAATTTTATCATGATAAATGACAATAACATGAGTAACAACCAGAATAATTAGTACAACGCCAGTAAAAATGGAAGACCACAGCTTGGGAATAGTAGATGTGAAGTTATCAAGAAATTAACTGAATGCTCCTATGTGTAGTGAGGGAAACAGACTAAACTGAAGCCTCATGACCTTAAAATATGCAAGTTTAGCATGTTCTTTTTCATTCCAAAAACAGTGACATCAATTGATTAACCTCAACTTAAAGATGGCCCCAAACAGGAAGAAATAAAAAGAAAGCTATTACACAAGAAGTTTGGCAACGGAACTGGTAAATAATACATATGAATCCTTATGAGATAACAACTATATAAACTGTGCCTGAGGAGACTATATAGTTGAAGAGATTCAGTACGGGGTATCAATTTCATAAGCATAAGATATATTTACCAATTGGCGAGCCGCCTAACCCTCCATGTTCTGAACTGAAGTGCGATGCAAACAACATCTACATAAAACCTGAAACACATTGTCAACAAATTTTAGTATCTTACAAAGCCTCCCCAGGATGAGATAGAGTTGACAGAGAAGAGTTTCATACCAATTGATAATTAGCGAGGGGGGCTTGCATACCTGAAAAGAGCATAGCAGAGCAAAAGTCCATACTACTGGAAAAAAATCTCCATTTTCTGGTCGATATGAACCTAGCTACAAATCTCCACCGACGGCGGCTGCGCAAGGGATGAATTTCAGTGCTTTGGATATTAGTGAAATTGCATTTTTAGAAGGAAGCTACAATTTTCATGTGCTACATGACTACATACAGAGGGATACCTGCTTGATTGCAGCTTTCAGGCTTGCCGACATCAATCCCAGGGAGAACTCTCTTTGCGCAACACACCTCAAGCTCATATTTTTATTATCTCTGCTCATCCAAAGAAAATGGGAGCTATCTGAAATGAAAATTGAAATGAAACTGCTCCTGTTCTAGGGTACCACCGATCAGTATGCAAAGAAAAGATACCCAAAAAAAGGAAACTGCTCCTATTCTATGGTTCCAGGACAATCCGTACGCAGAGAAAAGATCAACCATAGATTTCTGGAGAGGACTAACCGACCTTGAAGGGTTGGGGCCGCTCTCGCGTGGGAGAGTAAGGAGGAGGAGCTGCGCCTGCCCCCTCCCGCGAAGAAGAGGTTGGAGCCCCCTGCGGCTGCGTCTCCCCTACTTCAGATCGAGGTCGCGCTCGACAGATCGAGCTCCACCTGCCATGGCGACGAGGAGAAGAAGGTTCGGAGGTCCCCGATGGCCGGTGCCTCTATCCTCGCCGCTCATCCCTCCATTGCTGGCCTCCCCTACTGGCCGTCGAGCTGCGGGGGAGGGGGAGGGGGTGGGGGGAGGGGCGGAGCAGGAGGGGACGTCGGTGGGAGGAGGGGCGGCGATGGGAGGAGAAGGAGGAGGGCGACGAGGAGGGGGAGGCGAGTGGGACGGGAGGCGGCGGCCAGGGTTTCTCCACGGGAGCGGTTGCGATTTATACCCTTGGACATAAAAAGACCAAAATGCCCTCGATGGGGCACATAATTTACAGGCGGTGGCACGGCGATTTAAAGGCGACGTGTATGGCTTCATCCTGCCTAGCGGTTCTCCAGGGTTTATAGGTTAAATTGCAATCTTATAAATAGTGTTCCTTAGTTCAGTTGTTGCTCAATAGAACGTCTCAAAATATCTTCGAAAGAGTTCAATCAATTCTTGCGAGTTAACCCGCCGACAATGATTTATGTTTATTTGATACTCTGGGTGCATATATGCAGAAAATAAATCGTATTGGTTGCAGGTTATGATGCTAATATTGGACAAGGAAGCACTGGTGCAGCTACTGTAATCTGGAGGGGTCTATCATATTGCCCGTGTCTTCTCTCTCATGTTGTGACTCGAGGCTGAAGAAACCGAAATTATTGCCTGACTGAAGGACTAAAAGCACCGACTACAGTTGTAATCCATCCCATCATTTAGATTGTTTGGTTGTTGTTTCTACTTTGAAGAATGCAGTGCATAATAAATCTCGACTTCACAATAGTGATGTGGAAACAAGGGAATAAATTTGTGAAGATTGCCAGCATGATTCTTATCGATTTGGTAAATTTTAAAACCATATAACAAAAAAAAAATCTCAAACATGTTGTGTCTGGTTTTTGTCGCTAGCTTTTAAACAGTAGAATAGATACTCTTGGTATAGATTGGCAAGTGTCTGAACTGAACCAGAAAAGAAAATATATTTTGTATATACTGATCAGTGGGTAAGTCATGCAGGTTGCTCTGGCAATTAAAAATCTAGCTAATGGTCCGGTTATTCTTGAGGGGCTTTGTTCATGCATTTTTGCTTGAAGAAACATGTCTGCTACTTTGGGATGGTGCTCCAATGGTACACCGACACCATTTTGAGGCCCTTGACAGAAAATTGAGAGATATACTTTCAATGAACGGCAGCAACAAAAATGCTCTTCCTTTTGATATTCTACAATAGAAAAAAACTTCTATGCTACATTGATTTGATCTCTCGTACAAAAACAACAGCCGGACAAATCACAGCTAAACCGACGATGGGCAATTTCACGAGCACGGCAGGCCGCCATGGCTTCGCACGGCTAGTACAGTTTAGACCGGCAATGTGTATGTATTGCTATGATTCAAGTAAGTTGTGTTATTGTACAAGCAGTGTTTATGGGTGAATATATAGTTCTACTATTATGTTGATTATGGTATTTGTGGCCTTGCTATGGAAAAAAAATCAGCACATATAGAAACCACTAATGAAAGCTTATTTCTTTCATTTTTTTCATCTCTTACACTTGTTCTCTATGGTGTGCATTCTCTTTATTCGGATACAACTTGCACAGACAGAATTCATGTTGCCATTCACTACAAGAAAAACTGCATACGCTGAGTGGTCGGTTGTATGTTGAGTGTTACTTCATGGGGTGCTCAGCATAAAACCCAATTTGCCGAGCAAAAACTAGAAACACTCAGCATAATATTACCGACTTTCCTTCCTCTTCTTGCGCGTCAACTATTTCTTTCGCTCTACTGATAACATCACACACGATGCACCACTCTGTCATAATGCACACACACACTCCGTATCCCACTACTTCGGCAAATCATTGCCTTGGGTCGCACTTCTATAGCTACATGGTCATGCGCACAACTTCCACCACTCTAGCCGATCTCGGTCATGTTTCCCTCGTCTTCGACACTCCCTTTACTTGTCTCGTGCCTCTATCTGCTCACCCACGGTTGTATCATCGATCGACCACTTTGCCGAGGCATATCACTTTGCACCACTCCTACTTGCACACATTGTATAGTTGCCGAGTTTTTCTTATCTCCAAGTACCATGCACTAGAACATCAATATGATCATAATGTTGCAGTATAGCTAGAAAGACAAAAGAAGAGCCAAAAACAACTTTCCGCTGATTGAGTTGTGCCATGTTACCGAAAAAGCTCACGCCCCACTTTAAATATATAAAATGTTGTGGTACGTTCAAAATAAGATTTCCGCGACCATGGCCAAGGTTAAATCAATCTCGCTTGAAGTTGAACAAGAAAATTAACACTCATTTGGCTAACAACAAGGACCACAAACAACATTCCAATTTAAAGAACAAACTGACTTTTGTCCTGTTCCGGGGAGAAGCAAGAATTGGCTTCTAGCCACTATACGTAATAAAAAAATGGTGCATGGGAGGGGGTAGAGGGGATGTTACGAAAGTTGCAATCCACATGAAAATGATAGAGGCATGACAAAGCAAAATAAAAGAGATATGTTAGCTACTCATATATTATCGCCAACGAAAAAATAAATCCTATGTAGCAACCGGCACACAGTATTAGAACAACTCAATTACAAGCAAAAAATGGTTCTTACGTGTGCGAGTACCAATTGCCTTAACAAGTTGTACAACTTGAACCCGAAAGAAATATTCTTGAACTTAATCATTTTACACGTTTGTACCACTAGCACCTAGTTGGCTAGCTACTAGGTACGTGTGTCCCGACTAGTACGACCTGACCTCTTCTCGGCCAATGAAGATGATGCAGTTATTTTCGTGCCACGAGATCAAATGACGATCGAAGTTCCTCAACATCGGCAGAGGTAATCTCGATCAGAAGAAATAACAGGCCGCGGACGATTATATCTGACTACCTGAACGCGCGCACATGTGCTTCGAATTTGACCAGTGTAATTCGTTGAGATATATTTTTTCTATGAAACTTTCCAAGCTTAGTTATACCTCAGAGAAGCAATCGATCATGTGCAGGCAGTATAAATACACAACGTACGCATGGTGGCAGTCTATCTCATCGTTACAGATATATCTTCCTTGATTAGTTTTGTAAGCTCTTCATCAGCGATGGAGTACTCGACGAAGCTAGTGGTGCTGCTCGTAGCTCTCATGTCGGCCATGGCGGTCACGGCCCAAAACTCGGAGCAGGACTTCGTGGACGCCCACAACGCGGCGCGCGCCGACGTGGGCCTTGGGGAGGTGACATGGGACGCTACGGTGGCAGCCTTCGCGCAGGACTACGCGGATCAGCGCCGCGGCGACTGCCAGCTGATCCATACTCCTGATGGCCGGCCGTACGGGGAGAACCTCTACGGAGGCGGCGGGACCGAGTGGACGGCGACGGACGCCGTGAATTCGTGGGTGTCGGAGAAGCAGTACTACGACCACGACAGCAACACCTGCTC
>NC_041389.1:633558510-633569921 GCF_002162155.2 Triticum dicoccoides
ATATATCCTGGAAATATAAACAGAAAAAGAAACTGAGCAATATACACCATGCATGTTCAGATAATCATGCTTAAAGGAAGTGCAATGCATACTATGGAATCACACAGCCTAAATCCATCCTCGTCTAGAAGACTGCATTATAACCATACATCAAGAAATTAACGGAAAAGGGGGTTTGTCCGGATGACGAAAAATTGTGTGACAGGCAGCACAGAGTTTTTATATTTCCAAGCCAAAATATATTACAAAAAGATATTAGAGACAATGGCTATGAAGAACTAAGCATCTATATGGAGTGGGGGTGAGAGACGGACCCTTCAACATTTCACTGTCCACAGTTATTCCTGAATGACATGCATTCATTCTTCATCCTAGAAGCATCGATGCTGCACCACGTTGTCAAACGTCAATGATTAATCAAACACATGTCTATAAAAAAGTCTGTTTAGATATGTTGATCCTGCAAAATAAATAAATGGGTGGTCATTATTAGGAATGCATCCTGGGGTTTGCTAATGAATGGAAAGCTATAGTGCATAGGAGTCTAAATGCTACAAAAGATTCTTTCTTTGGGAACAACATATGACCACAAATGTATGCTTTTTTCCTTCAGCCTGCTTATGTTCTGGTGTTCACGACAAGTGACCTGCATTTTCACCCCTAGTGTGGTACCATTTTGTATCAGGTATATTAAAAATAAACTGTGTGGTTAGGCTCATGATTGCCAAGAACAATTACGACCTTGGTAGTGTGGCTATCAACCTGCGATGGACTAAACAATACTCTTATTGTTTCTGTATATCCAGGAACTTCATGAATTGCATTTGCGACAGTCAGGTATTAATAACCACATAAGAATGACACACAAATATAATATCTTGGTTGCATCATACATTTGAAAGATTAGGTACCTAGCAGGTTCTAGTGGGGAGTGATGATTTTGATCCTTTATCAGGTGATTCAAGAGATTCCTAAAGAATCAATACACACAGTTTCAAACCAACAAAGCAGTGCAAAAGAACAAGCGGAAGGTACCTCTTATGGCATGTCTTGTTATGCCATCGATTGGTGAAGGTGGCACTGGAGTTCAAACAATTCCATCTCTCTGCATAATTGCAATACATCCTTTCGGCTGAACCAATCATGTTTCTGAAGCCCAGGATGTTGCCACCAAGAGCATCCTTTTGCAGTTCACGTCATCAACGAAATATCATATCCCTTTCTCTTTCAAGTGTATCATCAGGTAACCTATCTTTTCATTGATCTTATTTCCCCAAATTAAGACTATCTGAGTGCCTTGCTATCGCCTACTAAAGGAACTGTTTTGTGGATTTTAACGAACTGCCTGCAGTACATAAAAGTTATATCAACTTACACAAAAAAAAGGTTAAATATCTATTTCATGACTACATTAATATTTCCCTCAAGCAAAAACCTAAATAACCAGTTCTAAGTTTAGCTCAAACTTCGACTGAGTTACTGAGTCACTCATTGATCTGTTAATAGCTTTTAAATCGCTTAACCAATCTCATCAAATAAACTATTCTCAAATACCTATAGAGAATTCCCTATAACTTTATTTCAGATGATTGCGACTAAAACTGTCTCTAACTTTGTTGAAGACAGGTAAACAGATCTTCTCACAGCCTCGTTATTACTAAACAGTAGCATCGCTTCTGGCTTAACTCCTAAACTACCAATCAAATTTCAGTGAAACCAGCACCATTGGAAACATAAAAACAAGAGCTACAACTGTTGTTCTAGGAGTACATCGAAATTCCGCACAGATTATGCCCAGAACATGAAAGAAACTTAGTGCTAATATATACTACCTAGCAGCTACGAATCTCAATATAATTCAACCTTATCTCAGCACCTGCATGTGTTTTCTACAAGACAAAAGAAACAAAATACGGACAACATCTGCAGTCTGCTGTGAGCAGATGCCAACTCCAACGGGGCTGAACCCGGGTGTCGTCCTCCTCGGTGGTCTGTGATGCAAGCTTCCTAGGTAAGCATCTAAGTGTTACAAATATACTTGTGTATTTCTACAGGGACGTAGACCTATAATTTTTTTAGATATGTACATAATTAAGGGAGGTTTATGGCTGATTCAGTTCAAGCAAGTCGCCTTTTCCATACTTGTTTAGAAGTGTACATACTTGTTTAAACGTTACTGCAATCCTCAGGGGAAATCAGCTATGCAGACCAAAAATATGACAAATTTAGAAGTGTGTAGTTATTACCAAAGCAATCACCAGGAAGATCAATTTGGATAACATGTTGTTAGTGTTACTTTTCTATATAAAAGAACTTAGCAAATAAGAAATAACGTAGAAGATACAAAAGGAGGCACGGATATATATTTAAAAACTATAGGGAATGAAATTGGTCAGCTATCAACAAAAAGAGAGGGAGTGCCCTCATAAATTTGAGAACGAGCATCACAATAATCTGATCACTACAAAATATGGTTGTAACTTGTTTTTTCTGCAATTAAACAACCAAAAGTAGTGCACAATATATATGGAAAAAACACTGCATCATCTCCCAGAAGCAGAAAAAGTTATATTAGCCCATCATCTGCACTCTAGATATATCAAAATTAAACTAAGCGAACCTGACACAGCCAAGAACCGAATTTTATCATGATAAACGACAATAACATGAGTAACAACCAGAATAATTAGTACAACGCCAGTAAAAATGGAAGACCACAGCTTGGGAATAGTAGATGTGAAGTTATCAAGAAATTACCTGAATGCTCCTATGTGTAGTGAGGGAAATAGACTAAACTGAAGCCTCATGACCTTAAAATATGCAAGCTTAGCATGTTCTTTTTCATTCCAAAAACAGTGACATCAATTGATTAACCTCAACTTAAAGATGGCCCCAAACAGGAAGAAATAAAAAGAAAGCTATCACACAAGAAGTTTGGCAACCGAACTGGTAAATAATACATATGAATCCTTATGAGATAACAACTATATAAACTCTGCCTGAGGAAACTATATAGTTGAAGAGATTCAGTACAGGGTATCAATTGCATAAGCATAAGATATATTTACCAATTGGCGAGCCGCCTAACCCTCCATGTTCTGAACTGAAGTGCGATGCAAACAACATCTACACAAAACCTGAAACACATTGTCAACAAATTTTAGTATCTTACAAAGCCTCCCCAGGATGAGATAGAGTTGACAGAGAAGAGTTTCATACCAATTGATAATTAGCGAGGGGGGCTTGCATACCTGAAAAGAGCATAGCAGAGCAAAAGTCCATACTACTGGAAAAAAAATCTCCATTTTCTGGTTGATATGAACCTGGCTACAAATCTCCACCGACGGCGGCTACGCAAGGGATGAATTTCAGTGCTTTGAATAATTAGTGAAATTGCATTTTTAGAAGGAAGCTACAATTTTCATGTGCTACATGACTACATACAGAGGGATACCTACTTGATTGCAGCTTTCAGGCTTGCCGACATCAATCCCAGGGAGAACTCTCTTTGCGCAACACACCTCAAGCTCATGTTTTTATTATCTCTGCTCATCCAAAGAAAATGAGAGCTATCTGAAACGAAAATTGAAATGAAACTGCTCCTGTTCTAGGGTACCACCGATCAGTATGCAAAGAAAAGATGCCCAAAAAAAGGAAACTGCTCCTGTTCTATGGTTCCAGGACAATCCGTACGCAGAGAAAAGATCAACCATAGATTTCTGGAGAGGACTAACCGACCTTGAAGGCGATGATGTTGTTGGGGCCGCTCTCGCGTGGGAGAGTAAGGAGGAGGAGCTGCGCCTGCCCCCTCCCACGAAGAAGAGGTTGGAGCCCCCTGCGGCTGCTTCTCCCCTACTTCAGATCGAGGTCGCGCTCGACAGATCGAGCTCCACCTGCCATGGCGACGAGGAGAAGAAGGTTCGGAGGTCCCCGATGGCCGGTGCCTCTATCCTCGCCGCTCATCCCTCCATTGCTGGCCTCCCCTACTGGCCGTCGAGCTGCGGGGGAGGGGGGAGGGGTGGGGGGAGGGGCGGAGCAGGAGGGGATGTCGGTGGGAGGAGGGGCGGCGATGGGAGGAGAAGGAGGAGGGCGACAAGGAGGGGGAGGCGAGTGGGACGGGAGGCGGCGGCCAGGGTTTCTCCACGGGAGCGGTTGCGATTTATACCCCTGGACGTAAAAAGACCAAAATGGCCTCGGTGGGGCACAGAATTTACAGGCAGTGGCACGGCGATTTAAAGGCGACGTGTATGGCTTCATCCTGCCTAGCGGTTCTCCAGGGTTAATAGGTTAAATTGCAATCTTATAAATAGTGTTCCTTAGTTCAGTTGTTGCTCAATAGAACATCTCAAAATATCTTCGAAAGAGTTCAATCAATTCTTGCGAGTTAACCCGCCGACAATGATTTATGTTTATTTGATACTCTGGGTGCATATATGCAGAAAATAAATCGTATTGGTTGCAGGTTATGATGCTAATATTGGACAAGGAAGCACTGGTGCAGCTGCTGTAATCTGGAGGGGTCTATCATATTGCCCGTGTCTTCTCTCTCATGTTGTGACTCGAGGCTGAAGAAACCGAAATTATTGCCTGACTGAAGGACTAAAAGCACCGACTACAGTTGTAATCCATCCCATCATTCAGATTGTTTGGCTGTTGTTTCTACTTTGAAGAATGCAGTGCACAATAAATCTCGACTTCACAACAGTGATGTGGAAACAAGGGAATAAATTTGTGAAGATTGCCAGCATGACTCTTATCGATTTGGTAAATTTTAAAACCATATAACAAAAAAAAAATCTCAAACATGTTGTGTCTGGTTTTTGTCGCTAGCTTTTAAACAGTAGAATAGATACTCTTGGTATAGATTGGCAAGTGTCTGAACTGAACCAGAAAAGAAAATATATTTTGTATATACTGATCAGTGGGTAAGTCATGCTGGTTGCTCTGGCAATTAAAAATCTAGCTAATGGTCCGGTTATTCTTGAGGGGCTTTGTTCATGCATTTTTGCTTGAAGAAACATGTCTGCTACTTTGGGATGGTGCTCCAATGGTACACCGACACCATTTTGAGGCCCTTGACAGAAAATTGAGAGATATACTTTCAATGAACGGCAGCAACAAAAATGCTCTTCCTTTTGATATTCTACAATAGAAAAAAACTTCTATGCTACATTGATTTGATCTCTCATACAAAAACAACAGCTGGACAAATCACAGCTAAACCGACGATGGGCAATTTCACGAGCACGGCAGGCCGCCGCGGCTTCGCACGGCTAGTACAGTTTAGACCGGCAATGGGTGTGTATTGCTATGATTCAAGTAAGTTGTGTTATTGTACAAGCAGTGTTTATGGATGAATATATAGTTCTACTATTATGTTGATTATGGTATTTGTGGCCTTGCTATGGAAAAAAATCAGCACATATAGAAACCACTAATGAAAGCTTATTTCTTTCATTTTTTTCATCTCTTACACTTGTTCTCTATGGTGTGCATTCTCTTTGTTCGGATACAACTTGCACAGACAGAATTCATGTTGCCATTCACTACAAGAAAAACTGCATACGCTGAGTGGTCGGTTGTATGTTGAGTGTTACTTCATGGGGTGCTCAGCATAAAACCCAATTTGCCGAGCAAAAACTAGAAACACTCAGCATAATATTACCGACTTTCCTTCCTCTTCTTGCCGGTCAACTATTTCTTTCGCTCTACTGATAACATCACACACGATGCACCACTCTGTCATAATGCACACACACACTCCGTATCCCACTACTTCGGCAAATCATTGCCTTGGGTCCCACTTCTATAGCTACATGGTCATGCGCACAACTTCCACCACTCCAGCCGATCTCAGTCATGTTTCCCGTCGTCTTCGACACTCCCTTTACTTGTCTCGTGCCTCTATCTGCTCACCCACGGTTGTATCATCGATCGACCACTTTGCCGAGGCATATCACTTTGCATCACTCCTACTTGCACACATTGTATAGTTGCCGAGTTTTTCTTATCTCCAAGTACCATGCACTAGGACATCAATATGATCATAATGTTGCAGTATAGCTAGAAAGACAAAAGAAGAGCCAAAAACAACTTTCCACTGATTGAGTTGTGCCACGTTACCGAAAAAGCTCACGCCCCATTTTATATATAAAGCATGTGGTGGTACGTTCAAAATAAGATTTCCACGACCATGGCCAAGGTTAAATCAATCTCGCTTGAAGCTGAACAAGAAAATTAACACTCATTTGGCTAACAACAAGGACCACAAACAACATTCCAATTTAAAGAACAAACTGACTTTTGTCCTGTTCCGAGGAGAAGCACAAATTGGCTTCTAGCCACTATACGTAATAAAAAAATGGTGCATGGGAGGGGGGTAGGGGGATGTTACGAAAGTTGCAATCCACATGAAAATGACAGAGGCATGACAAAGCAAAATAAAAGAGATATGTTAGCTACTCATATATTATCGCCAACGGAAAAAATAAATCCTATGTAGCAACCGGCACACAGTATTAGAACAACTCAATTACAAGCAAAATATGGTTCTTACGTGTGCGAGTACCAATTGCCTTAACAAGTTGTACAACTTGAACCCGAAAGAAATATTCTTGAACTTAATCATTTTACACGTTTGTACCACTAGCACCTAGTTGGCTAGCTACTAGGTACGTGTGTCCCGACTAGTACGACCTGACCTCTTCTCGGCCAATGAAGATGATGCAGTTATTTTCGTGCCACGAGATCAAATGACGATCGAAGTTCCTCCACATCGGCAGAGGTAATCTCGATCAGAAGAAATAACAGGCCGCGGACGATTATACCTGACTACCTCAACGCGCGCACATGTGCTTCGAATTTGACCAGTGTAATTCGTTGAGATATATTTTTTCTATGAAACTTTCCAAGCTTAGTTATACCTCAGAGAAGCAATCGATCATGTGCAGGCAGTATAAATACACAACGTACGCATGGTGGCAGTCTATCTCATCGTTACAGATATATCTTCCTTGATTAGTTTTGTAAGCTCTTCATCAGCGATGGAGTACTCGACGAAGCTAGTGCTGCTGCTCGTAGCTCTCATGTCGGCCATGGCGGTCACGGCCCAAAACTCGGAGCAGGACTTCGTGGACGCCCACAACGCGGCGCGCGCCGACGTGGGCCTTGGGGAGGTGACATGGGACGCTACGGTGGCAGCCTTCGCGCAGGACTACGCGGATCAGCGCCGCGGCGACTGCCAGCTGATCCATACTCCTGATGGCCGGCCGTACGGGGAGAACCTCTACGGAGGCGGCGGGACCGAGTGGACGGCGACGGACGCCGTGAATTCGTGGGTGTCGGAGAAGCAGTACTACGACCACGACAGCAACACCTGCTCAGCGCCCGAGGGTGAGTCGTGCGGGCACTACACGCAGGTGGTGTGGCGCGACTCGACGGCCATCGGCTGCGCCCGCGTCGTCTGCGACAGCGGCGACGGTGTGTTCATCATCTGCAGCTACAACCCGCCAGGCAACTTCCCCGGGGTGAGCCCGTACTAGGCTATATGCATCATGCATGCATGCGAGCGTGCATGTACGTACGGCGTATTGCATAAATAAAATGATTAAGCTCTGATAACCACAGTGTGATCAGATGTGATATATAATTAACCAGCCGGCCGGATTTGAGGCCATATATTGTTTAGACCGGCTGTATATATGTACCGTTATGATTCAGGTAATAAGTTGTGTTATTGTATAAGCAGTGTTTATGGATGAATATATGGTTCTACTATTATACTGTGCATGGTATATGTGCCTTCCTGTGAAAAAAACCCAGCACACTTAGAAACCACTAATCAAAGTGTCTTTCTTCCGTTTTGTCATCTCGCACTTGTTCTCTATGCTGTGCATTTTTTTTCCGGATCCCAACTCGTAAAACGGAGTAGATCTCGAGAGGGCACACTAGGTCTTGTTCCTGACACTCGCGCTCCCTCCTCCACGCCATAGGCCACTCCCGCCGTGACAGTCACCCAATCTGCCATTATGGCTCACCCATCCACTCCCAGGTTTCACTCTGGATCCAGCTCCGGTCGTGGTCCCGTGCAAGCTCGCTCTCGACTAGCGGTCCATCGTAGGTTCCGGACTCGCTTGCGGCCCCGCCCGTGAATGCAGTAGATCTGACCTCGACGCCACGAATCCTGCCGCGGGGAGAGTCATCCAACGCCATGCATGCCTATGGTACTCCAGATCTGGTGTTGTGATTGAGCGGCAGTACCTAAATCCATCGTGGTCATCCCCTACGCTCTTGTCAACATTTCCTCTTCGGGCGAGGAGGAAGGATGGACGAAGAAATAATCTCGAAGGAACACACACAAGCAAGGAGCCATCGATTATTAGTGCACACGTACAGCTACACAGCTCGGACCGACACCGGGACATCAATGGTGCGCCGGGCCTTGAGGCCTTCTTAAGCTGCTTCAAAGACCGGATACTCTGGGTTGCATCATTTGCGAGCTGCCAGGGCATTTCGGCAGAGAGTACCCTCAAAATCCATGAAACGGCGGTGTCCGGCGACGACCTGGGCGCCAATTCAAGATCAGGTTCAAACAACCGGGCAATTACCCCTTCATCCACCAAAAGAGATGAAATGCTTTCACTATTTGTTCTAGAAGATAACTTACCGGCGTTTTTGTTAATTACAAATGATTGTGAAGGTGTATGGTAGGAAGCCAATTATACTTAGTGTGGAATATTTTTATAATGCAAAGTAGATAATTATTGTATTGGAGATGCCGGCTTCTTTCAAGTATTATATAAACTAGATGACCCGTTGCGCCGATGGCGCAAAAGCCAAGTATTGAAAGAGTGTGCATTCAAATATGTAGACACAGAATGAAACATACGGAAATAAGTATGAATTGATGATAGATAGATGGTCGTTGCTGAACATGTTTTCTAAGAAGCTTATGAACGATCATTTACAATGTTATGAGTAAGGCATGTAGATAGGCAGAGATACGTTTGACAGATGTATCTTTGGACATTCAGAACGATTCTCTGAGTCAACTCTTCATAGTTGCTATTCTTCATGGCCTGCATTGCTCAAAGGAGAAATTCATTTGATTACATCGTCGACTTTCCAATAATTGTGGTGTGTTTGCTAGAGATCATATTCAGACTATGTTGTTGTATTGCTAAGACGGTCAGCAACATATTTTACCTGTGATAAAACATGATTGAGATTGTTCTCTTTCAATGTTGAACCAGCTGTGAAGTTTGTATCTATTATGCGATAAAGTTTCTTTGCTGCCATGCGATCTCCAATGAGGCTATTGCACCAGCTGTTACTAAAATAGTTGATTATTCCGTCTTTTCTTTTTGTTGATACTCTAGGGCCTGGCATTTTTGTTGAGCTGGTTGTGCCTTGTCATAGTTTTTGTCTTGCAAAACTTTGCTGTAAGAGCCCTGTATGCATTTGAGAGCCTCAGTTGCTAGTCAGTTCTCAGCTTCTTCGAGTTTGTCGTACACATGGATGGACATTGATTTTTGTGGAAGTCCATTGTCCAGTTGTTGCTTACATCCATAGAAGTGAATTGTTGCGTCAAGACCGACCGTCCGCCCCTTTTGTGTTGAGTAAACTGCATTTGGGAGGCCAAGCTTGTGCATCATAGCGTCTAGTACTTTTGCTGGAATCTTCTCTTTTTCCATTGCAGTTGTTAAATGATACAAGGAAGAATGTACTGTTAGAAACTATAGTCTATAATTTTGTATCTGCTTGTGTGTTCACGAATCCATAGAAAGATATACCATTATCACAGTAACCAAATTATATGTGTTGTGTACCTATCTGCAAAGAGAGCAGTAGGGCATTCAAATCATGTATATGTGACTGATACTTAATAGATATTTGGTATCATGATAGGCTAAAAGGAAGCAATGAGATCACCTGATAATACCATACTATGCATAACAAAATATTTAGATACAGTCGATGCATAACATTGTAAGAGAGGCATAAGATCAATTTACGATAGCTTATTTACATTGCTTGTATCAAGAAAGGCACTTAGGTTGAGATTCATCATATAGACACATTTGAATTTGCTATATACATGGAAGGAGGGAGTATATATGATTGGTAGTGTTATGATGAATATGTAGCAGTACCAATACAACTGAGGGAAACATCAATATTAGGAAGTGCTTGATTACATTTAGAATACACGACCGCAAAAGGATGCGTAGCACATAGATGATTACCATAGTCTAAGGCCTACGTATGTCTCGTTCTTTAGAGCAAGAACAAAAGGGTTGAGATATCACTGAAACTAAATCTCGACTACCCTGCAGATGAAACAACATGTGTTTGCTTCAGTGGTCACATAGGCATGGCAGTTAGGTTAGACGCAGCAAAAGTAATTAGAAACGGCCTTTCATTCTTTCTAGGCGTTGTTCTACTTACTATAAACAAAAAGGTTGAAAATATAGGTTGATTACATAGGTAAGCAGTGAGCTGGCGCTGATGGATATCCTCCTTAGCCACAACTGCAATGGCCACAAAGTGGGGGCTTCGTGAGGGAAAATGTTCTCGTTAAAACCCGGTACCTAAACTCTAATGCAGACTGCTTTGCACTATTTCAGGTGGTGGATCTGTAAGAGATCAACAATATGACAGTAAACACTATCAATTGCAACATCAACATACGTCTTAATTTGCTCATGATCTAATAGAGTAAGCAAATAAAATCTCAGGTAACCACCTGGTACACAAAACAAAGGACATTTAAATCCTGAAACCTGGAGATATTAGATATACATGGTGTCTTCCACATAGACCAGGAAGAAAAACAATAGTACATCAGTAGAAGCTATATTCTAATGTAATACATGTAATTTATATATCCTGGAAATATAAACAGAAAAAGAAACTGAGCAATATACACCATGCATGTTCAGATAATCATGCTTAAAGGAAGTGCAATGCATACTATGGAATCACACAGCCTAAATCCATCCTCGTCTAGAAGACTGCATTATAACCATACATCAAGAAATTAACGGAAAAGGGGGTTTGCCCGGATGACGAAAAATTGTGTGACAGGCAGCACAGAGTTTTTATATTTCCAAGCCAAAATATATTACAAAAAGATATTAGAGACAATGGCTATGAAGAACTAAGCATCTATATGGAGTGGGGGTGAGAGACGGACCCTTCAACATTTCACTGTCCACAGTTATTCCTGAATGACATGCATTCATTCTTCATCCTAGAAGCATCGATGCTGCACCACGTTGTCAAACGTCAATGATTAATCAAACACATGTCTATAAAAAAGTCTGTTTAGATATGTTGATCCTGCAAAATAAATAAATGGGTGGTCATTATTAGGAATGCATCCTGGGGTTTGCTAATGAATGGAAAGCTAT
>NC_041389.1:633574568-633592957 GCF_002162155.2 Triticum dicoccoides
TGCCTCTATCCTCGCCGCTCATCCCTCCATTGTTGGCCTCCCCTACTGGTCGTCGAGCTGCGGGGGAGGGGGGAGGGGGTGGGGGGAGGGGCGGAGCAGGAGGGGATGTCGGTGGGAGGAGGGGCGGCGATGGGAGGAGAAGGAGGAGGGCGACAAGGAGGGGGAGGCGAGTGGGACGGGAGGCGGCGGCCAGGGTTTCTCCACGGGAGCGGCTGCGATTTATACCCCTGGACGTAAAAAGACCAAAATGGCCTCGGTGGGGCACAGAATTTACAGGCGGTGGCACGGCGATTTAAAGGCGACGTGTATGGCTTCATCCTGCCTAGCGGTTCTCCAGGGTTTATAGGTTAAATTGCAATCTTATAAATAGTGTTCCTTAGTTCAGTTGTTGCTCAATAGAACATCTCAAAATATCTTCGAAAGAGTTCAATCAATTCTTGCGAGTTAACCCGCCGACAATGATTTATGTTTATTTGATACTCTGGGTGCATATATGCAGAAAATAAATCGTATTGGTTGCAGGTTATGATGCTAATATTGGACAAGGAAGCACTGGTGCAGCTGCTGTAATCTGGAGGGGTCTATCATATTGCCCGTGTCTTCTCTCTCATGTTGTGACTCGAGGCTGAAGAAACCGAAATTATTGCCTGACTGAAGGACTAAAAGCACCGACTACAGTTGTAATCCATCCCATCATTCAGATTGTTTGGCTGTTGTTTCTACTTTGAAGAATGCAGTGCACAATAAATCTCGACTTCACAACAGTGATGTGGAAACAAGGGAAAAAATTTGTGAAGATTGCCAGCATGACTCTTATCGATTTGGTAAATTTTAAAACCATATAACAAAAAAAAATCTCAAACATGTTGTGTCTGGTTTTTGTCGCTAGCTTTTAAACAGTAGAATAGATACTCTTGGTATAGATTGGCAAGTGTCTGAACTGAACCAGAAAAGAAAATATATTTTGTATATACTGATCAGTGGGTAAGTCATGCAGGTTGCTCTGGCAATTAAAAATCTAGCTTATTCTTGAGGGGCTTTGTTCATGCATTTTTGCTTGAAGAAACATGTCTGCTACTTTGGGATGGTGCTCCAATGGTACACCGACACCATTTTGAGGCCCTTGACAGAAAATTGAGAGATATACTTTCAATGAACGGCAGCAACAAAAATGCTCTTCCTTTTGATATTCTACAATAGAAAAAAACTTCTATGCTACATTGATTTGATCTCTCATACAAAAACAACAGCTGGACAAATCACAGCTAAACCGACGATGGGCAATTTCACGAGCACGGCAGGCCGCCGCGGCTTCGCACGGCTAGTACAGTTTAGACCGGCAATGGGTGTGTATTGCTATGATTCAAGTAAGTTGTGTTATTGTACAAGCAGTGTTTATGGATGAATATATAGTTCTACTATTATGTTGATTATGGTATTTGTGGCCTTGCTATGGAAAAAAATCAGCACATATAGAAACCACTAATGAAAGCTTATTTCTTTCATTTTTTTCATCTCTTACACTTGTTCTCTATGGTGTGCATTCTCTTTATTCGGATACAACTTGCACAGATAGAATTCATGTTGCCATTCACTACAAGAAAAACTGCATACGCTGAGTGGTCGGTTGTATGTTGAGTGTTACTTCATGGGGTGCTCAGCATAAAACCCAATTTGCCGAGCAAAAACTAGAAACACTCAGCATAATATTACCGACTTTCCTTCCTCTTCTTGCCGGTCAACTATTTCTTTCGCTCTACTGATAACATCACACACGATGCACCACTCTGTCATAATGCACACACACACTCCGTATCCCACTACTTCGGCAAATCATTGCCTTGGGTCCCACTTCTATAGCTACATGGTCATGCGCACAACTTCCACCACTCCAGCCGATCTCAGTCATGTTTCCCGTCGTCTTCGACACTCCCTTTACTTGTCTCGTGCCTCTATCTGCTCACCCACGGTTGTATCATCGATCGACCACTTTGCCGAGGCATATCACTTTGCATCACTCCTACTTGCACACATTGTATAGTTGCCGAGTTTTTCTTATCTCCAAGTACCATGCACTAGGACATCAATATGATCATAATGTTGCAGTATAGCTAGAAAGACAAAAGAAGAGCCAAAAACAACTTTCCACTGATTGAGTTGTGCCACGTTACCGAAAAAGCTCACGCCCCATTTTATATATAAAGCATGTGGTGGTACGTTCAAAATAAGATTTCCACGACCATGGCCAAGGTTAAATCAATCTCGCTTGAAGCTGAACAAGAAAATTAACACTCATTTGGCTAACAACAAGGACCACAAACAACATTCCAATTTAAAGAACAAACTGACTTTTGTCCTGTTCCGAGGAGAAGCACAAATTGGCTTCTAGCCACTATACGTAATAAAAAAATGGTGCATGGGAGGGGGGTAGGGGGATGTTACGAAAGTTGCAATCCACATGAAAATGACAGAGGCATGACAAAGCAAAATAAAAGAGATATGTTAGCTACTCATATATTATCGCCAACGGAAAAAATAAATCCTATGTAGCAACCGGCACACAGTATTAGAACAACTCAATTACAAGCAAAATATGGTTCTTACGTGTGCGAGTACCAATTGCCTTAACAAGTTGTACAACTTGAACCCGAAAGAAATATTCTTGAACTTAATCATTTTACACGTTTGTACCACTAGCACCTAGTTGGCTAGCTACTAGGTACGTGTGTCCCGACTAGTACGACCTGACCTCTTCTCGGCCAATGAAGATGATGCAGTTATTTTCGTGCCACGAGATCAAATGACGATCGAAGTTCCTCCACATCGGCAGAGGTAATCTCGATCAGAAGAAATAACAGGCCGCGGACGATTATACCTGACTACCTCAACGCGCGCACATGTGCTTCGAATTTGACCAGTGTAATTCGTTGAGATATATTTTTTCTATGAAACTTTCCAAGCTTAGTTATACCTCAGAGAAGCAATCGATCATGTGCAGGCAGTATAAATACACAACGTACGCATGGTGGCAGTCTATCTCATCGTTACAGATATATCTCCTTGATTAGTTTTGTAAGCTCTTCATCAGCGATGGAGTACTCGACGAAGCTAGTGCTGCTGCTCGTAGCTCTCATGTCGGCCATGGCGGTCACGGCCCAAAACTCGGAGCAGGACTTCGTGGACGCCCACAACGCGGCGCGCGCCGACGTGGGCCTTGGGGAGGTGACATGGGACGCTACGGTGGCAGCCTTCGCGCAGGACTACGCGGATCAGCGCCGCGGCGACTGCCAGCTGATCCATACTCCTGATGGCCGGCCGTACGGGGAGAACCTCTACGGAGGCGGCGGGACCGAGTGGACGGCGACGGACGCCGTGAATTCGTGGGTGTCGGAGAAGCAGTACTACGACCACGACAGCAACACCTGCTCGGCGCCCGAGGGTGAGTCGTGCGGGCACTACACGCAGGTGGTGTGGCGCGACTCGACGGCCATCGGCTGCGCCCGCGTCGTCTGCGACAGCGGCGACGGTGTGTTCATCATCTGCAGCTACAACCCGCCAGGCAACTTCCCCGGGGTGAGCCCGTACTAGGCTATATGCATCATGCATGCATGCGAGCGTGCATGTACGTACGGCGTATTGCATAAATAAAATGATTAAGCTCTGATAACCACAGTGTGATCAGATGTGATATATAATTAACCAGCCGGCCGGATTTGAGGCCATATATTGTTTAGACCGGCTGTATATATGTACCGTTATGATTCAGGTAATAAGTTGTGTTATTGTATAAGCAGTGTTTATGGATGAATATATGGTTCTACTATTATACTGTGCATGGTATATGTGCCTCCCTGTGAAAAAAACCCAGCACACTTAGAAACCACTAATCAAAGCGTCTTTCTTCCGTTTTGTCATCTCGCACTTGTTCTCTATGTTGTGCATTTTTTTTCCGGATCCCAACTCGTAAAACGGAGTAGATCTCGAGAGGGCACACTAGGTCTTGTTCCTGAGACTCGCGCTCCCTCCTCCACGCCATAGGCCACTCCCGCCGTGACAGTCACCCAATCTGCCATTATGGTTCACCCATCCACTCCCAGGTTTCACTCTGGATCCAGCTCCGGTCGTGGTCCCGTGCAAGCTCGCTCTCGACTAGCGGTCCATCGTAGGTTCCGGACTCGCTTGCGGCCCAGCCCGTGAATGCAGTAGATCTGACCTCGACGCCATGAATCCTGCCGCGGGGAGAGTCATCCAACGCCATGCATGCCTATGGTACTCCAGATCTGGTGTTGCGATTGAGCGGCAGTATCTAAATCCATCGTGGTCATCCCCTACGCTCTTGTCAACATTTCCTCTTCGGGCGAGGAGGAAGGATGGACGAAGAAATAATCTCGAAGGAACACACACAAGCAAGGAGCCATCAATTATTAGTGCACACGTACAGCTACACAGCTCAGACCGACACCGGGACATCAATGGTGCGCTGGGCCTTGAGGCCTTCTTAAGCTGCTTCAAAGGCCGGATACTCTGGGTTGCATCATTTGCGAGCTGCCAGGGTATTTCGACAGAGAGTACCCTCAAAATCCATGAAACGGCGGTGTCCGGCGCCGACCTGGGCGCCAATTCAAGATCAGGTTCAAACAACCGGGCAATTACCCCTTCATCCACCAAAAGAGATGAAATGCTTTCACTATTTGTTCTAGAAGATAACTTACCGGCGTTTTTGTTCATTACAAATGATTGTGAAGGTGTATGGTAGGAAGCCAATAACACTTAGTGTGGAATATTTTTATAAATGCAAAGTAGATAATTATTGTATTGGAGATGCCGGCTTCTTTCAAGTATTATATAAACTAGATGACCCGTTGCGCCGATGGCGCAAAAGGCCGAGTGCAAGCCAAGTATTGAAAGAGTGTGCATTCAAATATGTAGACACAGAATGAAACATACAGAAATAAGTATGAATTGATGATAGATAGATGGTCGTTGCTGAACATGTTTTCTAAGAAGCTTATGAACGATCATTTACAATGTTATGAGTAAGGCATGTAGATAGGCAGAGATATGTTTGAGAGATGTATCGTTGGACATTCAGAACGATTCTCTGAGTCAACTCTTCATAGTTGCTATTCTTCATGGTCTGCATTGCTCAAAGGAGAAATTCATTTGATGTCATCGTCGAGTTTCCAATAATTGTGGTGTGTTTGCTAGAGATCATATTCAGACTATGTTGTTGTATTGCTAAGACGGTCAGCAACATATTTTACCTGTGATAAAACATGATTGAGATTGTTCTCTTTCAATGTTGAACCAGCTGTGAAGTTTGTATCTATTATGCGATAAAGTTTCTTTGCTGCCATGCGATCTCCAATGAGGCTATTGCACCAGCTGTTGCTAAAATAGTTGATTATTCCGTCTTTTCTTTTTGTTGATACTCTAGGGCCTGGCATTTTTGTTGAGTTGGTTGTGCCTTGTCATAGTTTTTGTCTTGCAAAACTTTGCTGTAAGAGCCCTGTATGCATTTGAGAGCCTCAGTTGCTAATCAGTTCTTAGCTTCTTCGAGTTTGTCGTACACATGGATGGACATTGATTTTTGTGGAAGTCCATTGTCCAGTTGTTGCTTACATCCATAGAAGTGAATTGTTGCGTCAAGACCGACCGTCCGCCCCTTTTGTGTTGAGTAAACTGCATTTGGGAGGCCAAGCTTGTGCATCATAGCGTCTAGTACTTTTGCTGGAATCTTCACTTTTTCCATTGCAGTTGTTAAATGATACAAGGAAGAATGTACTGTTAGAAACTGTAGTCTATGATTTTGTATCTGCTTGTGTGTTCACGAATCCATAGAAAGATATACCATTATCACAGTAACCAAATTATATGTGTTGTGTACCTATCTGCCAAGAGAGCAGTAGGGCATTCAAATCATGTATATGTTACTGATACTTAATAGATACTTGGTATCATGATAGGCTAAAAGGAAGCAATGAGATCACCTGATAATACCATACTATGCATAACAAAATATTTAGATACAGTCGATGCATAACATTGTAAGAGAGGCATAAGATCAATTTACGATAGCTTATTTACATTGCTTGTATCAAGAAAGGCACTTAGGTTGAGATTCATCATATAGACACATTTGAATTTGCTATATACATGGAAGGAGGGAGTATATATGATTGGTAGTGTTATGATGAATATGTAGCAGTACGAATACAACTGAGGGAATACATCAATATTAGGAAGTGCTTGATTACATTTAGAATACACGACCACAAAAGGATGCGTAGCACATAGATGATTACCATAGTCTAAGGCCTACGTATGTCTCGTTCTTTAGAGCAAGAACAAAAGGGTTGAGATATCACTGAAACTAAATCTCGACTACACTGCAGATGAAACAACATGTGTTTGCTTCAGTGGTCACATAGGCATGGCAGTTAGGTTAGACGCAGCAAAAGTAATTAGAAACGGCCTTTCATTCTTTCTAGGCATTGTTCTACTTACTATAAACAAAAAGGTTGAAAATATAGGTTGATTACATAGGTAAGCAGTGAGCTGGCGCTGATGGATATCCTCCTTAGCCACAACTTCAATGGCCACAAAGTGGGGGCTTCATGAGGGCAAATGTTCTCGTTAAAACCCGGTACCAAAACTCTAATGCAGACTGCTTTGCACTATTTCAGGTGGTGGATCTGTAAGAGAATCAACAATATGACAGGAAACACTATCAATTGCAACATCAACATACGTCTTAATTTGCTCATGATCTAATAGAGTAAGCAAATAAAATCTCAGGTAACCACCTGGTACACAAAACAAAGGACATTTAAATCCTGAAACCTGGAGATATTAGATATACATGGTGTCTTCCACATAGACCAGGAAGAAAAATAATAGTACATCAGTAGAAGCTATATTCTAATGTAATACATGTAATATATCCTGGAAATATAAACAGAAAAAGAAACTGAGCAATATACACCATGCATGTTCAGATAATCATGCTTAAAGGAAGTGCAATGCATACTATGGAATCACACAGCCTAAATCCATCCTCGTCTAGAAGACTGCATTATAACCATACATCAAGAAATTAACGGAAAAGGGGGTTTGTCCGGATGACGAAAAATTGTGTGACAGGCAGCACAGAGTTTTTATATTTCCAAGCCAAAATATATTACAAAAAGATATTAGAGACAATGGCTATGAAGAACTAAGCATCTATATGGAGTGGGGGTGAGAGACGGACCCTTCAACATTTCACTGTCCACAGTTATTCCTGAATGACATGCATTCATTCTTCATCCTAGAAGCATCGATGCTGCACCACGTTGTCAAACGTCAATGATTAATCAAACACATGTCTATAAAAAAGTCTGTTTAGATATGTTGATCCTGCAAAATAAATAAATGGGTGGTCATTATTAGGAATGCATCCTGGGGTTTGCTAATGAATGGAAAGCTATAGTGCATAGGAGTCTAAATGCTACAAAGGATTCTTTCTTTGGGAACAACATATGACCACAAATGTATGTTTTTTTTCCTTCAGCCTGCTTATGTTCTGGTGTTCACGACAAGTGACCTGCATTTTCACCCCTAGTGTGGTACCATTTTGTATCAGGTATATTAAAAATAAACTGTGTGGTTAGGCTCATGATTGCCAAGAACAATTACGACCTTGGTAGTGTGGCTATCAACCTGCGATGGACTAAACAATACTCTTATTGTTTCTGTATATCCAGGAACTTCATGAATTGCATTTGCGACAGTCAGGTATTAATAACCACATAAGAATGACACACAAATATAATATCTTGGTTGCATCATACATTTGAAAGATTAGGTACCTAGCAGGTTCTAGTGGGGAGTGATGATTTTGATCCTTTATCAGGTGATTCAAGAGATTCCTAAAGAATCAATACACACAGTTTCAAACCAACAAAGCAGTGCAAAAGAACAAGCGGAAGGTACCTCTTATGGCATGTCTTGTTATGCCATCGATTGGTGAAGGTGGCACTGGAGTTCAAACAATTCCATCTCTCTGCATAATTGCAATACATCCTTTCGGCTGAACCAATCATGTTTCTGAAGCCCAGGATGTTGCCACCAAGAGCATCCTTTTGCAGTTCACGTCATCAACGAAATATCATATCCCTTTCTCTTTCAAGTGTATCATCAGGTAACCTATCTTTTCATTGATCTTATTTCCCCAAATTAAGACTATCTGAGTGCCTTGCTATCGCCTACTAAAGGAACTGTTCTGTGGATTTTAACGAACTGCCTGCAGTACATAAAAGTTATATCAACTTACATACAAAAAAGGTTAAATATCTATTTCATGACTACATTAATATTTCCCTCAAGCAAAAACCTAAATAACCAGTTCTAAGTTTAGCTCAAACTTCGACTGAGTTACTGAGTCACTCATTGATCTGTTAATAGCTTTTAAATCGCTTAACCAATCTCATCAAATAAAATATTCTCAAATACCTATAGAGAATTCCCTATAACTTTATTTCAGATGATTGTGACTAAAACTGTCTCTAACTTTGTTGAAGACAGGTAAACAGATCTTCTCACAGCCTCGTTATTACTAAACAGTAGCATCGCTTCTGGCTTAACTCCTAAACTACCAATCAAATTTCAGTGAAACCAGCACCATTGGAAACATAAAAACAAGAGCTACAACTGTTGTTCTAGGAGTACATCGAAATTCCGCACAGATTATGCCCAGAACATGAAAGAAACTTAGTGCTAATATATACTACCTAGCAGCTACGAATCTCAATATAATTCAACCTTATCTCAGCACCTGCATGTGTTTTCTACAAGAGAAAAGAAACAAAATACGGACAACATCTGCAGTCTGCTGTGAGCAGATGCCAACTCCAACGGGGCTGAACCCGGGTGTCGTCCTCCTCGGTGGTCTGTGATGCAAGCTTCCTAGGTAAGCATCTAAGTGTTACAAATATACTTGTGTATTTCTACAGGGACGTAGACCTATAGTTTTGTTAGATATGTACATAATTAAGGGAGGTTTATGGCTGATTCAGTTCAAGCAAGTCGCCTTTTCCATACTTGTTTAGAAGTGTACATACTTGTTTAAACGTTACTGCAATCCTCAGGGGAAATCAGCTATGCAGACCAAAAATATGACAAATTTAGAAGTGTGTAGTTATTACCAAAGCAATCACCAGGAAGATCAATTTGGATAACATGTTGTTAGTGTTACTTTTCTATATAAAAGAACTTAGCAAATAAGAAATAACCTAGAAGATACAAAAGGAGGCATGGATATATATTTAAAAACTATAGGGAATGAAATTGGTCAGCTATCAACAAAAAGAGAGGGAGTGCCCTCATAAATTTGAGAAGGAGCATCACAATAATCTGATCACTACAAAATATGGTTGTAACTTGTTTTTTCTGCAATTAAACAACCAAAAGCAGTGCACAATATATATGGAAAAAACACTGCATCATCTCCCAGAAGCAGAAAAAGTTATATTAGCCCATCATCTGCACTCTAGGTATATCAAAATTAAACTAAGCGAACCTGACACAGCCAAGAACCGAATTTTATCATGATAAACGACAATAACATGAGTAACAACCAGAATAATTAGTACAACGCCAGTAAAAATGGAAGACCACAGCTTGGGAATAGTAGATGTGAAGTTATCAAGAAATTACCTGAATGCTCCTATGTGTAGTGAGGGAAATAGACTAAACTGAAGCCTCATGACCTTAAAATATGCAAGCTTAGCATGTTCTTTTTCATTCCAAAAACAGTGACATCAATTGATTAACCTCAACTTAAAGATGGCCCCAAACAGGAAGAAATAAAAAGAAAGCTATCACACAAGAAGTTTGGCAACCGAACTGGTAAATAATACATATGAATCCTTATGAGATAACAACTATATAAACTCTGCCTGAGGAAACTATATAGTTGAAGAGATTCAGTGCAGGGTATCAATTGCATAAGCATAAGATATATTTACCAATTGGCGAGCCGCTTAACCCTCCATGTTCTGAACTGAAGTGCGATGCAAACAACATCTACACAAAACCTGAAACACATTGTCAACAAATTTTAGTATCTTACAAAGCCTCCACAGGATGAGATAGAGTTGACAGAGAAGAGTTTCATACCAGTTGATAATTAGCGAGGGGGGCTTGCATACCTGAAAAGAGCATAGCAGAGCAAAAGTCCATACTACTGGAAAAAAAATCTCCATTTTCTGGTCGATATGAACCTGGCTACAAATCTCCACCGACGGCGGCTACGCAAGGGATGAATTTCAGTGCTTTGGATAATTAGTGAAATTGCATTTTTAGAAGGAAGCTACAATTTTCATGTGCTACATGACTACATACAGAGGGATACCTACTTGATTGCAGCTTTCAGGCTTGCCGACATCAATCCCAGGGAGAACTCTCTTTGCGCAACACACCTCAAGCTCATGTTTTTATTATCTCTGCTCATCCAAAGAAAATGAGAGCTATCTAAAACGAAAATTGAAATGAAACTGCTCCTGTTCTAGGGTACCACCGATCAGTATGCAAAGAAAAGATGCCCAAAAAAAGGAAACTGCTCCTGTTCTATGGTTCCAGGACAATCCGTACGCAGAGAAAAGATCAACCATAGATTTCTGGAGAGGACTAACCGACCTTGAAGGCGATGATGTTGTTGGGGCCGCTCTCGTGTGGGAGAGTAAGGAGGAGGAGCTGCGCCTGCCCCCTCCCGCGAAGAAGAGGTTGGAGCCCCCTGCGGCTGCTTCTCCCCTACTTCAGATCGAGGTCGCGCTCGACAGATCGAGCTCCACCTGCCATGGCGACGAGGAGAAGAAGGTTCGGAGGTCCCCGATGGCCGGTGCCTCTATCCTCGCCGCTCATCCCTCCATTGCTGGCCTCCCCTACTGGTCGTCGAGCTGCGTGGGAGGGGGGAGGGGGTGGGGGGAGGGGCGGAGTAGGAGGGGACGTCGGTGGGAGGAGGGGTAGCGATGGGAGGAGAAGGAGGAGGGCGACGAGGAGGGGGAGGCGAGTGGGACGGGAGGCGGCGGCCAGGGTTTCTCCACGGGAGTGGTTGCGATTTATACCCCTGGACGTAAAAAGACCAAAATGCCCTCGGTGGGGCACAGAATTTACAGGCGGAGGCACGGCGATTTAAAGGCGACGTGTATGGCTTCATCCTGCCTAGCGGTTCTCCAGGGTTTATAGATTAAATTGCAATCTTATAAATAGTGTTCCTTAGTTCAGTTGTTGCTCAATAGAACATCTCAAAATATCTTCGAAAGAGTTCAATCAATTCTTGCGAGTTAACCCGCCGACAATGATTTATGTTTATTTGATACTCTGGGTGCATATATGCAGAAAATAAATCGTATTGGTTGCAGGTTATGATGCTAATATTGGACAAGGAAGCACTGGTGCAGCTACTGTAATCTGGAGGGG
Source organism: Triticum dicoccoides (assembly GCF_002162155.2). Lineage (NCBI taxonomy): Eukaryota > Viridiplantae > Streptophyta > Magnoliopsida > Poales > Poaceae > Triticum > Triticum dicoccoides. The sequence continues at coordinate 633,586,029 of NC_041389.1, forward strand.
TCTATCATATTGCCCGTGTCTTCTCTCTCATGTTGTGACTCGAGGCTGAAGAAACCGAAATTATTGCCTGACTGAAGGACTAAAAGTACCGACTACAGTTGTAATCCATCCCATCATTCAGATTGTTTGGCTGTTGTTTCTACTTTGAAGAATGCAGTGCACAATAAATCTCGACTTCACAATAGTGATGTGGAAACAAGGGAATAAATTTGTGAAGATTGCCAGCATGATTCTTATCGACTTGGTAAATTTTAAAACCATATAACAAAAAAAAATCTCAAACATGTTGTGTCTGGTTTTTGTCGCTAGCTTTTAAACAGTAGAATAGATACTCTTGGTATAGATTGGCAAGTGTCTGAACTGAACCAGAAAAGAAAATATATTTTGTATATACTGATCAGTGGGTAAGTCATGCTGGTTGCTCTGGCAATTAAAAATCTAGCTAATGGTCCGGTTATTCTTGAGGGGCTTTGTTCATGCATTTTTGCTTGAAGAAACATGTCTGCTACTTTGGGATGGTGCTTTTGCTTGAAGAAACATGTCTGCTACTTTGGGATGGTGCTCGAATGGTACACCGACACCATTTTGAGGCCCTTGACAGAAAATTGAGAGATATACTTTCAATGAACGGCAGCAACAAAAATGCTCTTCCTTTTGATATTCTACAATAGAAAAAAACTTCTATGCTACATTGATTTGATCTCTCATACAAAAACAACAGCTGGACAAATCACAGCTAAACCGACGATGGGCAATTTCACGAGCACGGCAGGCCGCCGCGGCTTCGCACGGCTAGTACAGTTTAGACCGGCAATGGGTGTGTATTGCTATGATTCAAGTAAGTTGTGTTATTGTACAAGCAGTGTTTATGGATGAATATATAGTTCTACTATTATGTTGATTATGGTATTTGTGGCCTTGCTATGGAAAAAAATCAGCACATATAGAAACCACTAATGAAAGCTTATTTCTTTCATTTTTTTCATCTCTTACACTTGTTCTCTATGGTGTGCATTCTCTTTATTCGGATACAACTTGCACAGAAAGAATTCATGTTGCCATTCACTACAAGAAAAACTGCATACGCTGAGTGGTCGGTTGTATGTTGAGTGTTACTTCATGGGGTGCTCAGCATAAAACCCAATTTGCCGAGCAAAAACTAGAAACACTCAGCATAATATTACCGACTTTCCTTCCTCTTCTTGCCGGTCAACTATTTCTTTCGCTCTACTGATAACATCACACACGATGCACCACTCTGTCATAATGCACACACACACTCCGTATCCCACTACTTCGGCAAATCATTGCCTTGGGTCCCACTTCTATAGCTACATGGTCATGCGCACAACTTCCACCACTCCAGCCGATCTCAGTCATGTTTCCCGTCGTCTTCGACACTCCCTTTACTTGTCTCGTGCCTCTATCTGCTCACCCACGGTTGTATCATCGATCGACCACTTTGCCGAGGCATATCACTTTGCATCACTCCTACTTGCACACATTGTATAGTTGCCGAGTTTTTCTTATCTCCAAGTACCATGCACTAGGACATCAATATGATCATAATGTTGCAGTATAGCTAGAAAGACAAAAGAAGAGCCAAAAACAACTTTCCACTGATTGAGTTGTGCCACGTTACCGAAAAAGCTCACGCCCCATTTTATATATAAAGCATGTGGTGGTACGTTCAAAATAAGATTTCCACGACCATGGCCAAGGTTAAATCAATCTCGCTTGAAGCTGAACAAGAAAATTAACACTCATTTGGCTAACAACAAGGACCACAAACAACATTCCAATTTAAAGAACAAACTGACTTTTGTCCTGTTGCGAGGAGAAGCACAAATTGGCTTCTAGCCACTATACGTAATAAAAAAATGGTGCATGGGAGGGGGGTAGGGGGATGTTACGAAAGTTGCAATCCACATGAAAATGACAGAGGCATGACAAAGCAAAATAAAAGAGATATGTTAGCTACTCATATATTATCGCCAACGGAAAAAATAAATCCTATGTAGCAACCGGCACACAGTATTAGAACAACTCAATTACAAGCAAAATATGGTTCTTACGTGTGCGAGTACCAATTGCCTTAACAAGTTGTACAACTTGAACCCGAAAGAAATATTCTTGAACTTAATCATTTTACACGTTTGTACCACTAGCACCTAGTTGGCTAGCTACTAGGTACGTGTGTCCCGACTAGTACGACCTGACCTCTTCTCGGCCAATGAAGATGATGCAGTTATTTTCGTGCCACGAGATCAAATGACGATCGAAGTTCCTCCACATCGGCAGAGGTAATCTCGATCAGAAGAAATAACAGGCCGCGGACGATTATACCTGACTACCTCAACGCGCGCACATGTGCTTCGAATTTGACCAGTGTAATTCGTTGAGATATATTTTTTCTATGAAACTTTCCAAGCTTAGTTATACCTCAGAGAAGCAATCGATCATGTGCAGGCAGTATAAATACACAACGTACGCATGGTGGCAGTCTATCTCATCGTTACAGATATATCTCCTTGATTAGTTTTGTAAGCTCTTCATCAGCGATGGAGTACTCGACGAAGCTAGTGCTGCTGCTCGTAGCTCTCATGTCGGCCATGGCGGTCACGGCCCAAAACTCGGAGCAGGACTTCGTGGACGCCCACAACGCGGCGCGCGCCGACGTGGGCCTTGGGGAGGTGACATGGGACGCTACGGTGGCAGCCTTCGCGCAGGACTACGCGGATCAGCGCCGCGGCGACTGCCAGCTGATCCATACTCCTGATGGCCGGCCGTACGGGGAGAACCTCTACGGAGGCGGCGGGACCGAGTGGACGGCGACGGACGCCGTGAATTCGTGGGTGTCGGAGAAGCAGTACTACGACCACGACAGCAACACCTGCTCGGCGCCCGAGGGTGAGTCGTGCGGGCACTACACGCAGGTGGTGTGGCGCGACTCGACGGCCATCGGCTGCGCCCGCGTCGTCTGCGACAGCGGCGACGGTGTGTTCATCATCTGCAGCTACAACCCGCCAGGCAACTTCCCCGGGGTGAGCCCGTACTAGGCTATATGCATCATGCATGCATGCGAGCGTGCATGTACGTACGGCGTATTGCATAAATAAAATGATTAAGCTCTGATAACCACAGTGTGATCAGATGTGATATATAATTAACCAGCCGGCCGGATTTGAGGCCATATATTGTTTAGACCGGCTGTATATATGTACCGTTATGATTCAGGTAATAAGTTGTGTTATTGTATAAGCAGTGTTTATGGATGAATATATGGTTCTACTATTATACTGTGCATGGTATATGTGCCTTCCTGTGAAAAAAACCCAGCACACTTAGAAACCACTAATCAAAGTGTCTTTCTTCCGTTTTGTCATCTCGCACTTGTTCTCTATGTTGTGCATTTTTTTCCGGATCCCAACTCGTAAAACGGAGTAGATCTCGAGAGGGCACACTAGGTCTTGTTCCTGACACTCGCGCTCCCTCCTCCACGCCATAGGCCACTCCCGCCGTGACAGTCACCCAATCTGCCATTATGGCTCACCCATCCACTCCCAGGTTTCACTCTGGATCCAGCTCCGGTCGTGGTCCCGTGCAAGCTCGCTCTCGACTAGCGGTCCATCGTAGGTTCCGGACTCGCTTGCGGCCCCGCCCGTGAATGCAGTAGATCTGACCTCGACGCCACGAATCCTGCCGCGGGGAGAGTCATCCAACGCCATGCATGCCTATGGTACTCCAGATCTGGTGTTGTGATTGAGCGGCAGTACCTAAATCCATCGTGGTCATCCCCTACGCTCTTGTCAACATTTCCTCTTCGGGCGAGGAGGAAGGATGGACGAAGAAATAATCTCGAAGGAACACACACAAGCAAGGAGCCATCGATTATTAGTGCACACGTACAGCTACACAGCTCGGACCGACACCGGGACATCAATGGTGCGCCAGGCCTTGAGGCCTTCTTAAGCTGCTTCAAAGACCGGATACTCTGGGTTGCATCATTTGCGAGCTGCCAGGGCATTTCGGCAGAGAGTGCCCTCAAAATCCATGAAACGGCGGTGTCCGGCGTCGACCTGGGCGCCAATTCAAGATCAGGTTCAAACAACCGGGCAATTACCCCTTCATCCACCAAAAGAGATGAAATGCTTTCACTATTTGTTCTAGAAGATAACTTACCGGCGTTTTTGTTAATTACAAATGATTGTGAAGGTGTATGGTAGGAAGCCAATTACACTTAGTGTGGAATATTTTTATAATGCAAAGTAGATAATTATTGTATTGGAGATGCCGGCTTCTTTCAAGTATTATATAAACTAGATGACCCGTTGCGCCGATGGCGCAAAAGCCAAGTATTGAAAGAGTGTGCATTCAAATATGTAGACACAGAATGAAACATACGGAAATAAGTATGAATTGATGATAGATAGATGGTCGTTGCTGAACATGTTTTCTAAGAAGCTTATGAACGATCATTTACAATGTTATGAGTAAGGCATGTAGATAGGCAGAGATACGTTTGACAGATGTATCTTTGGACATTCAGAACGATTCTCTGAGTCAACTCTTCATAGTTGCTATTCTTCATGGCCTGCATTGCTCAAAGGAGAAATTCATTTGATTACATCGTCGAGTTTCCAATAATTGTGGTGTGTTTGCTAGAGATCATATTCAGACTATGTTGTTGTATTGCTAAGACGGTCAGCAACATATTTTACCTGTGATAAAACATGATTGAGATTGTTCTCTTTCAATGTTGAACCAGCTGTGAAGTTTGTATCTATTATGCGATAAAGTTTCTTTGCTGCCATGCGATCTCCAATGAGGCTATTGCACCAGTTGTTGCTAAAATAGTTGATTATTCCGTCTTTTCTTTTTGTTGATACTCTAGGGCCTGGCATCTTTGTTGAGCTGGTTGTGCCTTGTCATAGTTTTTGTCTTGCAAAACTTTGCTGTAAGAGCCCTGTATGCATTTGAGAGCCTCAGTTGCTAGTCAGTTCTCAGCTTCTTCGAGTTTGTCGTACACATGGATGGACATTGATTTTTGTGGAAGTCCATTGTCCAGTTGTTGCTTACATCCATAGAAGTGAATTGTTGCGTCAAGACCGACCGTCCGCCCCTTTTGTGTTGAGTAAACTGCATTTGGGAGGCCAAGCTTGTGCATCATAGCGTCTAGTACTTTTGCTGGAATCTTCACTTTTTCCATTGCAGTTGTTAAATGATACAAGGAAGAATGTACTGTTAGAAACTATAGTCTATGATTTTGTATCTGCTTGTGTGTTCACGAATCCATAGAAAGATATACCATTATCACAGTAACCAAATTATATGTGTTGTGTACCTATCTGCAAAGAGAGCAGTAGGGCATTCAAATCATGTATATGTGACTGATACTTAATAGATATTTGGTATCATGATAGGCTAAAAGGAAGCAATGAGATCACCTGATAATACCATACTATGCATAACAAAATATTTAGATACAGTCGATGCATAACATTGTAAGAGAGGCATAAGATCAATTTACGATAGCTTATTTACATTGCTTGTATCAAGAAAGGCACTTAGGTTGAGATTCATCATATAGACACATTTGAATTTGCTATATACATGGAAGGAGGGAGTATATATGATTGGTAGTGTTATGATGAATATGTAGCAGTACCAATACAACTGAGGGGATACATCAATATTAGGAAGTGCTTGATTACATTTAGAATACACGACCGCAAAAGGATGCGTAGCACATAGATGATTACCATAGTCTAAGGCCTACGTATGTCTCGTTCTTTAGAGCAAGAACAAAAGGGTTGAGATATCACTGAAACTAAATCTCGACTACCCTGCAGATGAAACAACATGTGTTTGCTTCAGTGGTCACATAGGCATGGCAGTTAGGTTAGACGCAGCAAAAGTAATTAGAAACGGCCTTTCATTCTTTCTAGGCGTTGTTCTACTTACTATAAACAAAAAGGTTGAAAATATAGGTTGATTACATAGGTAAGCAGTGAGCTGGCGCTGATGGATATCCTCCTTAGCCACAACTGCAATGGCCACAAAGTGGGGGCTTCGTGAGGGAAAATATTCTCGTTAAAACCCGATACCTAAACTCTAATGCAGACTGCTTTGCACTATTTTAGGTGGTGGATCTGTAAGAGATCAACAATATGACAGGAAACACTATCAATTGCAACATCAACATACGTCTTAATTTGCTCATGATCTAATAGAGTAAGCAAATAAAATCTTAGGTAACCACCTGGTACACAAAACAAAGGACATTTAAATCCTGAAACCTGGAGATATTAGATATACATGGTGTCTTCCACATAGACCAGGAAGAAAAACAATAGTACATCAGTAGAAGCTATATTCTAATGTAATACATGTAATTTATATATCCTGGAAATATAAACAGAAAAAGAAACTGAGCAATATACACCATGCATGTTCAGATAATCATGCTTAAAGGAAGTGCAATGCATACTATGGAATCACACAGCCTAAATCCATCCTCGTCTAGAAGACTGCATTATAACCATACATCAAGAAATTAACGGAAAAGGGGGTTTGCCCGGATGACGAAAAATTGTGTGACAGGCAGCACAGAGTTTTTATATTTCCAAGCCAAAATATATTACAAAAAGATATTAGAGACAATGGCTATGAAGAACTAAGCATCTATATGGAGTGGGGGTGAGAGACGGACCCTTCAACATTTCACTGTCCACAGTTATTCCTGAATGACATGCATTCATTCTTCATCCTAGAAGCATCGATGCTGCACCACGTTGTCAAACGTCAATGATTAATCAAACACATGTCTATAAAAAAGTCTGTTTAGATATGTTGATCCTGCAAAATAAATAAATGGGTGGTCATTATTAGGAATGCATCCTGGGGTTTGCTAATGAATGGAAAGCTAT
>NC_041389.1:633594642-633606308 GCF_002162155.2 Triticum dicoccoides
GCGAACCTGACACAGCCAAGAACCGAATTTTATCATGATAAACGACAATAACATGAGTAACAACCAGAATAATTAGTACAACGCCAGTAAAAATGGAAGACCACAGCTTGGGAATAGTAGATGTGAAGTTATCAAGAAATTACCTGAATGCTCCTATGTGTAGTGAGGGAAATAGACTAAACTGAAGCCTCATGACCTTAAAATATGCAAGCTTAGCATGTTCTTTTTCATTCCAAAAACAGTGACATCAATTGATTAACCTCAACTTAAAGATGGCCCCAAACAGGAAGAAATAAAAAGAAAGCTATCACACAAGAAGTTTGGCAACCGAACTGGTAAATAATACATATGAATCCTTATGAGATAACAACTATATAAACTCTGCCTGAGGAAACTATATAGTTGAAGAGATTCAGTACAGGGTATCAATTGCATAAGCATAAGATATATTTACCAATTGGCGAGCCGCCTAACCCTCCATGTTCTGAACTGAAGTGCGATGCAAACAACATCTACACAAAACCTGAAACACATTGTCAACAAATTTTAGTATCTTACAAAGCCTCCCCAGGATGAGATAGAGTTGACAGAGAAGAGTTTCATACCAATTGATAATTAGCGAGGGGGGCTTGCATACCTGAAAAGAGCATAGCAGAGCAAAAGTCCATACTACTGGAAAAAAAATCTCCATTTTCTGGTCGATATGAACCTGGCTACAAATCTCCACCGACGGCGGCTACGCAAGGGATGAATTTCAGTGCTTTGGATAATTAGTGAAATTGCATTTTTAGAAGGAAGCTACAATTTTCATGTGCTACATGACTACATACAGAGGGATACCTACTTGATTGCAGCTTTCAGGCTTGCCGACATCAATCCCAGGGAGAACTCTCTTTGCGCAACACACCTCAAGCTCATGTTTTTATTATCTCTGCTCATCCAAAGAAAATGAGAGCTATCTGAAACGAAAATTGAAATGAAACTGCTCCTGTTCTAGGGTACCACCGATCAGTATGCAAAGAAAAGATGCCCAAAAAAAGGAAACTGCTCCTGTTCTATGGTTCCAGGACAATCCGTACGCAGAGAAAAGATCAACCATAGATTTCTGGAGAGGACTAACCGACCTTGAAGGCGATGATGTTGTTGGGGCCGCTCTCGCGTGGGAGAGTAAGGAGGAGGAGCTGCGCCTGCCCCCTCCCGCGAAGAAGAGGTTGGAGCCCCCTGCGGCTGCTTCTCCCCTACTTCAGATCGAGGTCGCGCTCGACAGATCGAGCTCCACCTGCCATGGCGACGAGGAGAAGAAGGTTCGGAGGTCCTCGATGGCCGGTGCCTCTATCCTCGCCGCTCATCCCTCCATTGCTGGCCTCCCCTACTGGCCGTCGAGCTGCGGGGGAAGGGGGAGGGGGTGGGGGGAGGGGCGGAGCAGGAGGGGATGTCGGTGGGAGGAGGGGCGGCGATGGGAGGAGAAGGAGGAGGGCGACAAGGAGGGGGAGGCGAGTGGGACGGGAGGCGGCGGCCAGGGTTTCTCCACGGGAGCGGTTGCGATTTATACCCCTGGACGTAAAAAGACCAAAATGGCCTCGGTGGGGCACAGAATTTACAGGCGGTGGCACGGCGATTTAAAGGCGACGTGTATGGCTTCATCCTGCCTAGCGGTTCTCCAGGATTTATAGGTTAAATTGCAATCTTATAAATAGTGTTCCTTAGTTCAGTTGTTGCTCAATAGAACATCTCAAAATATCTTCGAAAGAGTTCAATCAATTCTTGCGAGTTAACCCGCCGACAATGATTTATGTTTATTTGATACTCTGGGTGCATATATGCAGAAAATAAATCGTATTGGTTGCAGGTTATGATGCTAATATTGGACAAGGAAGCACTGGTGCAGCTGCTGTAATCTGGAGGGGTCTATCATATTGCCCGTGTCTTCTCTCTCATGTTGTGACTCGAGGCTGAAGAAACCGAAATTATTGCCTGACTGAAGGACTAAAAGCACCGACTACAGTTGTAATCCATCCCATCATTCAGATTGTTTGGCTGTTGTTTCTACTTTGAAGAATGCAGTGCACAATAAATCTCGACTTCACAACAGTGATGTGGAAACAAGGGAATAAATTTGTGAAGATTGCCAGCATGACTCTTATCGATTTGGTAAATTTTAAAACCATATAACAAAAAAAAAATCTCAAACATGTTGTGTCTGGTTTTTGTCGCTAGCTTTTAAACAGTAGAATAGATACTCTTGGTATAGATTGGCAAGTGTCTGAACTGAACCAGAAAAGAAAATATATTTTGTATATACTGATCAGTGGGTAAGTCATGCTGGTTGCTCTGGCAATTAAAAATCTAGCTAATGGTCCGGTTATTCTTGAGGGGCTTTGTTCATGCATTTTTGCTTGAAGAAACATGTCTGCTACTTTGGGATGGTGCTCCAATGGTACACCGACACCATTTTGAGGCCCTTGACAGAAAATTGAGAGATATACTTTCAATGAACGGCAGCAACAAAAATGCTCTTCCTTTTGATATTCTACAATAGAAAAAAACTTCTATGCTACATTGATTTGATCTCTCATACAAAAACAACAGCTGGACAAATCACAGCTAAACCGACGATGGGCAATTTCACGAGCACGGCAGGCCGCCGCGGCTTCGCACGGCTAGTACAGTTTAGACCGGCAATGGGTGTGTATTGCTATGATTCAAGTAAGTTGTGTTATTGTACAAGCAGTGTTTATGGATGAATATATAGTTCTACTATTATGTTGATTATGGTATTTGTGGCCTTGCTATGGAAAAAAATCAGCACATATAGAAACCACTAATGAAAGCTTATTTCTTTCATTTTTTTCATCTCTTACACTTGTTCTCTATGGTGTGCATTCTCTTTGTTCGGATACAACTTGCACAGACAGAATTCATGTTGCCATTCACTACAAGAAAAACTGCATACGCTGAGTGGTCGGTTGTATGTTGAGTGTTACTTCATGGGGTGCTCAGCATAAAACCCAATTTGCCGAGCAAAAACTAGAAACACTCAGCATAATATTACCGACTTTCCTTCCTCTTCTTGCCGGTCAACTATTTCTTTCGCTCTACTGATAACATCACACACGATGCACCACTCTGTCATAATGCACACACACACTCCGTATCCCACTACTTCGGCAAATCATTGCCTTGGGTCCCACTTCTATAGCTACATGGTCATGCGCACAACTTCCACCACTCCAGCCGATCTCAGTCATGTTTCCCGTCGTCTTCGACACTCCCTTTACTTGTCTCGTGCCTCTATCTGCTCACCCACGGTTGTATCATCGATCGACCACTTTGCCGAGGCATATCACTTTGCATCACTCCTACTTGCACACATTGTATAGTTGCCGAGTTTTTCTTATCTCCAAGTACCATGCACTAGGACATCAATATGATCATAATGTTGCAGTATAGCTAGAAAGACAAAAGAAGAGCCAAAAACAACTTTCCACTGATTGAGTTGTGCCACGTTACCGAAAAAGCTCACGCCCCATTTTATATATAAAGCATGTGGTGGTACGTTCAAAATAAGATTTCCACGACCATGGCCAAGGTTAAATCAATCTCGCTTGAAGCTGAACAAGAAAATTAACACTCATTTGGCTAACAACAAGGACCACAAACAACATTCCAATTTAAAGAACAAACTGACTTTTGTCCTGTTCCGAGGAGAAGCACAAATTGGCTTCTAGCCACTATACGTAATAAAAAAATGGTGCATGGGAGGGGGGTAGGGGGATGTTACGAAAGTTGCAATCCACATGAAAATGACAGAGGCATGACAAAGCAAAATAAAAGAGATATGTTAGCTACTCATATATTATCGCCAACGGAAAAAATAAATCCTATGTAGCAACCGGCACACAGTATTAGAACAACTCAATTACAAGCAAAATATGGTTCTTACGTGTGCGAGTACCAATTGCCTTAACAAGTTGTACAACTTGAACCCGAAAGAAATATTCTTGAACTTAATCATTTTACACGTTTGTACCACTAGCACCTAGTTGGCTAGCTACTAGGTACGTGTGTCCCGACTAGTACGACCTGACCTCTTCTCGGCCAATGAAGATGATGCAGTTATTTTCGTGCCACGAGATCAAATGACGATCGAAGTTCCTCCACATCGGCAGAGGTAATCTCGATCAGAAGAAATAACAGGCCGCGGACGATTATACCTGACTACCTCAACGCGCGCACATGTGCTTCGAATTTGACCAGTGTAATTCGTTGAGATATATTTTTTCTATGAAACTTTCCAAGCTTAGTTATACCTCAGAGAAGCAATCGATCATGTGCAGGCAGTATAAATACACAACGTACGCATGGTGGCAGTCTATCTCATCGTTACAGATATATCTCCTTGATTAGTTTTGTAAGCTCTTCATCAGCGATGGAGTACTCGACGAAGCTAGTGCTGCTGCTCGTAGCTCTCATGTCGGCCATGGCGGTCACGGCCCAAAACTCGGAGCAGGACTTCGTGGACGCCCACAACGCGGCGCGCGCCGACGTGGGCCTTGGGGAGGTGACATGGGACGCTACGGTGGCAGCCTTCGCGCAGGACTACGCGGATCAGCGCCGCGGCGACTGCCAGCTGATCCATACTCCTGATGGCCGGCCGTACGGGGAGAACCTCTACGGAGGCGGCGGGACCGAGTGGACGGCGACGGACGCCGTGAATTCGTGGGTGTCGGAGAAGCAGTACTACGACCACGACAGCAACACCTGCTCGGCGCCCGAGGGTGAGTCGTGCGGGCACTACACGCAGGTGGTGTGGCGCGACTCGACGGCCATCGGCTGCGCCCGCGTCGTCTGCGACAGCGGCGACGGTGTGTTCATCATCTGCAGCTACAACCCGCCAGGCAACTTCCCCGGGGTGAGCCCATACTAGGCTATATGCATCATGCATGCATGCGAGCGTGCATGTACGTACGGCGTATTGCACAAATAAAATGATTAAGCTCTGATAACCACAGTGTGATCAGATGTGATATATAATTAATCAGCCGGCCGGACTTGACGCCATATATTGTTTAGACCTGCTGTATATATGTACCGTTATGATTCTGGTAATAAGTTGTGTTATTGTACAAGCAGTGTTTATGGATGAATATATGGTTCTACTATTATACTGAGTATGGTATTCGTGCGTGCTATGGAGAACAAAACAGCATACACAAAAACCACTAATGAAAGTGTCTTTCTTCCATTTTGTCATCTCACACTTGTTCTCTATGGTGTGTATTCTCTTTTTTGAATCCCAACTCGTACGGACAAACGGAGTAGATCTCGAAAGGGCCCGCTAGGTCTCGTTCCTGAGACTTCTGCTCCTCCCACCGCATCATAGGCCACTCCGATCGCGACGGCCACCCACTCTGCCATTATGGCTCGCCCATCCCCTCCCAGGTTTCGCTCTGAATCCACCTCCAACCGCTGTTCATGGTCTCGTGCAAGCTCACTCTCGCCCAGCGGTCCGTCGCAGGTTTCAGACTCGCTTGCGTCCCCGCCCGTGTCTGCAGTAGATCTGGCCTCGACGGTGCGAATCCTGGCACGTGGAGAGTCATCCCATGCCATGCCACGCATGCCTGTGATACTCCAGATCTGGGCGCATCACCCCGGATTGAGTAGCAGTGCCAAAAATCCATCGTGGTCATGCCCTCCGCCCTGGTCAACATTTCCTCTTCGAGCGAGGAGGAGGGATGGACGGAGGTCTAATCCAAAGGAATAGACGCACAAGCAAGGAGCCATCGGGTATTAGCGCTCGGACCTACTCCAGGACATCAATGGTGCACCAGGCCGCGAGGCCTTCTTAGGCCGCTTCAAAGGCAAGTGTTGTCGATGCCTTAGCAAACATTATTGGAGAAAGGACAGCGGAGATCCTCTTTGTTGCATCATTTGCGTGCTGCCAGGGCATTTCGGCAAAGAGTGCCCTCAAAATCCACGAAACATCAATACAAGAGAGGCTGCCTGTGCAAGGTCAGGATATGTCCGGCGCCGACCAGGGCGCCGGTTCAAGATAGGGTTCACCTCCCCGGCAGTTTCCCCGGGGCGAGCCCGTACTAGGCTATGCATGCATTTGTGCATGTACGTAGCAGCGGATATATTGCATAAAGAACAAAGTTGATATCACAGTCGTGATGATGTGAGATTTCAGCAGGCCAGATTCACGCTATAGTGAGTTGCCTTTCTTCCGCAAACCATGACACGGAAGCCGTTCAGAAACAGCATGATGAACAAGTGTGCTCAACAGAAAATAGTTTAACCGCACTTCTGTTTGTGAAGTCAGGGCAGGAATGCCAAGATCGGATCCGACCCTTTGAGACATGGAAATATAACAAAAGGCATGTGTCCCCTGCAACCAGCAACTAATGTGTAACGAGCAAGATCGGTTTTTCCAGGCATCGAGTATTGCAGCTGCAATTCCCTCAGCCACCAAACAAATAGCAAGAGAAGCGTATTCTAAAAATTCTGCACGACTATCTTGGTGATCAGCTTGTGAATGCGGAAGCCTTCATGGCGAATGTTAGCAGTGCCATATGGCGTTCATCAAGCTTTGTAGATACAATAGTAGCTATTATCCAAATATGAGACGATTATCTAACCCTGTAGTCGGTGCTGTGGCAAATAAGTATCCAGATTTTAACAACTCTTGGTTTCTGTAGAAGAGATCAAGAGAATCTCTTGTCACATTGTCGGTGTCACCTAAGTTCTACAAACAGTTCGTCCTTATCGAGGGTTGCAGAGGTTGCGAGGACCGGACAAACAATCCGACAAGCGCTCCATTGTCCAGCAAATATCAAATCACCAGGTCTGTAGTCAATGGAAACATCTGGATTCAAGACCGAGATCCGCAGCCCAGTCCCAAAATGAGCATTTCATTTCCTGCGAAAAAGGTCGCCGACATGGCATAGCAAACTTAGAGTGCTCTTGGAGAACCTGATGGATGGATTTGGTTATGAGTCACTCTTCCCTAACACATGAATTGCCCATGATCGCCTGAACAAGCTCTTTTGCTCAGATTGTGACATATACTCCCCCTGTTCCTAAATATAAGTCTGAAGAGATTTCACTATAGACCACATACGGAGCAAAATAAATGAATCTACACACAAAATTCATCTATATACATCGGTATATGGTTCATAATGAAATACCTACAAAGACTTATCAGGGTAAGATACATACAGGGAGTAACCAATCGCCCTCAGCGATTCGCACTTCCTGACCGCCGGATCTGGTCCTTGATGCGTTTTCGTCCGTTCGATCACGAGATGAGGAGACGCCAGCCGTCGGATCAAAAGCTGGCACTGTGGATCGAAACAGTGTCGAAACATCCGTGCCACCGCATGTAAACTCGATGCCCCGCCGAGGGCATTTTCGGTATTTCACATCATTGGAAAACTGCCCAATAGCGACGGGGGCGAGACCGTGAGAGCGAGGCGGTCTCCTCTCTTCCCGTTCCCCTCCACCTGCCCACTCTCCTCCCTTCCCCGCCCTTCCCACGAAAACCCTAGCCGCCACTACTGCCCTGGAGCCGCCGTCGCTGCTCTGCCCTCCCTCTCTCCGACTCAAGCCGCCGCCCTCCTCTACGCCTCCAACCTCCTCCCCATTGGATTGCGACCGGCCCTCCCTTGTGCTTGAGTCATAGAGGGGCAGCAGACTCTGGTGGACAAGGAGATGCACGGCGAGCCGTCGATGATGGGTGCGCCGAGATGAGCTCTCCGGTGAAAAGATGCATCCACGCACATCCAGCTCTCCACCACCACGCGCCAGAGGGAGAGGGAGAGGAAGGTGGAGAGCAGTGAGGGTCCTCACTTAGTTCGGTCGCTTGCCCACTCGATCTGGATGTCACGGTTGCCGTGGTTTGCTCGTCGCCGTCGGCCAGGTGTCTTTCCTCTCGCTCGCTTTTGGTCAGCTCCTAGCTGTTTGTTGTGTGTCTTTTCATGATTCGTTCATCGCCTCGCAGCTGGACCTTGGAAGCCGCCGCTCCTCAGCAATCAACAAGAGTTACAGCCGCTGCCACCACTTCTTGGCAGCGAAGCAGGCCAGCGATGAGGAGGCTCACCACCAACACGTCATCGACGGCCAATCACCACTTCTTGGCAGCGAAGCAGGCTAGCCAGAAGATATGTACTGCCTTTTTGACTTGCTAAGGCTGATACATGTTGACCCAGTATAATAGATGTATTAAGATGCTAGCCAAAGAAAGTTTACATCACTTCTAATTTATTGTATATATGGCTCACTGATGCTCTTATGGCACTGAACAACATATTCTCATTTAGCGCACTGTAAATTTCTTAGGTGCTAGCAATTGAATCGTAGGTTAGCATTTTAGATGATGTATGCTGTTGGGTCCAAAAACAAGAAGAGTAGTCTTCTTCCAATGTTAAATCATCTTCCAAAATTCTTCTTCGGAAAGGATCAATCCTTCAGTTTTTTGTATGTTGTTCTTGGATTTGGTAAAGATGTTATGTTTCCATTTTGATCTATTTACTATTACACAAACCCTGATTAAAAAGTAATTTTTATTTTAGATAACTAATGGTTAGTACATATCCTTCCATTCCATGAATTAGTTTCATTTTGTCTGGGTTATGCTCTCTATGTGTGTAAGCTTAGAAAAACCAAGACTTAATCCTACTGCAGTTTATGTGTGCTATCACCTCACCATATGCATTCAGATGGGTCAGGTTGCATTTGCAAGGGTATTTGAGCAAGGGTGGGACTCTGCACATTTTCTCAATTTGTTTTCGGCTTTCAGATTACAGATGTGTGCACCGGCTGTTTATAAACGCCTAACGATTATGACTTCAGGGCATGGCAGCAAGGGAGAAAGGGGAGAAACACAAATAGCTAATTCAGAAGGAAGAGATGATGTTGTGAACTACATTCTCTATATGTCCCTTGCGGCCTTGATGGACCTAATCAGGGCAAAATACAGCACATTCCTCTGCTTTTTTCGATATGGTCAGCTAGGGTCTGTACATCTACGTTTTTACTATCGTATATACTACCTGTGGTATTGCCGCTCACCTGACAAAGTGACAATGATTGACATCGTGTGGTTGTTCTGTGCTTCATGGTGTTACTAAAATCTTTAGGATGCCCTCACTGATCAGCATGGTTAGCTTCAGATACATGTTATAAAAGTCTAAATACCTTGATAACTTTGCTCTTTTATGCTATTTTTGTTAAGTGGTGATGGTAAAGAACTGGAATTATCTGAACATATTGATCCTTTTTCTGATACTTTCATACCTTAAATTATACTCCCTCCGTCCGAAAATACTTGTCATCAAAATGGATATAAGGGGATGTATCTAGACGTATTTTAGTTCTAAATACATCTCCTTTTATCCATTGTGATGACAAGTATTTTCGGACGGAGGGAGTATAATCCATTTTGGTGGGAGATCCACTTTATAAATTCCTATTGTATATGATTCATGCTAGAGAGACGGCAGAGTCACCGTATGGAGGAAAGTTAGTATGGCATCAGATTTTATGTGGTCTGATGCTCAGACACTACTGGAATTTCTTCATTCTATTAATGAAATTTCATTTGATGATACATCATATGTACCTGTCAAGAGTCATTAGATTACTACAGATGAGGTACTGCAGTAATGCCTTTGCTCTGTATGCCTACTGCGTAACTTGTATTCTATCTTATGATGCTGACTGATTGATTTGTACGAGATACGAAATCTTTGTCAAGATTTATGTGTTGGATGAAAGTAGCTTCAACCATATATTGAAGTAAGTATCTTTTCTTATTCTATTTTCTGATCAAGTTTATATCTAGATTATGATTATCCAAGCATGCCTATTACTACAAGTTTGTGCATTATGTTAGGTGGTACACACACATAAGGAAAGCACCGTTGTCTTCTTCACATGTTACACCAAAGGCTGGTGGTACAATGACGGAGACCAAGGTCAAAGATGAGTGGTACTAGGACCAACTTCTACAGGAAATGGAAGAATTGAGGACCTTCATTCATTCATAGAAAAATCAGAAGAGAGAAGAAGCATCAAAATATCATGCAAAGGTACTTGCATTATGAAATATAGATGAGCATTATTTGGCCCTGATTTGAATAGTTTGCTGATACATTAGTCGCTTCGGTCCTGGATAAAGCATGCTGTGAAGAGGGATAAAGCACACTTATTTTGGCGCTGTTTTTGTAGTTCTATCAGTCTATCTTTGCCTTGCACACCTCAAAAAAGTGCATCATTCTATCTCTGAGATTTTTCTTAGTCGTATAGACTTATTATTGCTACTTCTATTAGTCGAACACAGTTGGAAAAGTGATTTTGGTTCTGTTGTGATTTCTCTGAAGTTACCATTCCAGCTTGATATGTCTTATTTTAGCCTTTACTGGACGGGGGAAGAAGAAACCGCGCCATCGTGCTATCCTTTAGACATGCTGACTCCACCCTGATGTGTCGAGACCAGACCTCGACGACACTTCCTTGGACCTCTGGGCTGGATCTCATCGGTGGTTGCTTGACTCTGGGCTGGATCTCTTGCTCGACCTGCAGCTGTCTCTTGATATCCATTTTGTGGTTTAGTATGACAGTGAACCGAGTCATCAACATTGCATGGGTACTCGGTGTGACGTCCACCCCCCGAGTTGCCGAGTCATATATTGTTTCCGTATTGTTCTTATTCATGTGACTCATAAGTCATAATGCAAAAAATAATATGCGTCCAAGGAAGCAGGCCAGATATATTGCTTTCCATATATATAGTTAAGTCTACTTCGTTAGTCCTCCCTGTTGACACTGAGTTTTTTTGTGTGTGGCTATTAGCCAAGTAGCAAGCCAGAATTTGACTCATTGTTATATGAATTAAATATGGATTGTGTTATGTCCATAGTAAGATATGTAGGGCAAAAGATCGGCCTATTAGGTAATTGTACTGTTCGGCTGTGAACACCACGGCTACACTTGATGTGTGTAGTTGCATATTCTTGCTATATTCTATTCTGACTATCATGCTTCTTTATTTCCAATATATTAGTCCAACGAATGATATGGCTTCCTAATTTTTTGTAATTACAATATGGTCTGATTGACATTTTATACGTTTCTCTCATTCTTTGGCCTGGTTTGAACTCATATGTATTAAAGGTTGTCTTGCAACAAATGCATCTTCAGGGACCTGAAGTTTCATTTATTAAGAGAAGTTGATCCTTGTGCGGATTGCTGAATCAATCAAGATGGAAGCTGGTGGAATTAGAGTCCCATTAGTACCATTGTCTGTGACCGCAATACAGGCATTCACTCTAGGATCTGAGATTTCTTTTGCTCATCCCCTATGGTAGATGATAGTTCAAGCAGTGAATTCATACACTTCTATACATATTTTCTTCTTTTGTTGTGTTTTAGCATAATCATAGTCTGATTTGAGTTTTTGCAAGCCTGCTGAAGTCCTATTGATTGTGCTCCTGCAACTTAGCATGATCGACGTCTCCCGAAAATTAAGAGAATAACTAATTGTATATGCTATTTATGAGTGAATTATGTGTCCTTGGCTATTGAGGCCTAATGAAAACTTTGTATTGGGTAAATTTGCTTCTTTTGAGAATGTTCTCTTAAGGATGGGTCATGATTATGTATAG
>NC_041389.1:633606619-633642000 GCF_002162155.2 Triticum dicoccoides
GCACTTCCTATCTAGTATTTAGGAAAGGAGGGAGTATTTACTATTGTTACCCATGCATGCATAACAGGATTGGCAAACAAACTGGGGACGCACAGATATTACTGTTAGTGACAGGAAAAAGTATTTGTTTCCTCATCAGGCACTTCTCTAAGATTAATCAAAACAAAATTCCATATACATGGTGTCATGATTTACACTAACCTACAAACGAAAAATGACGAAATATAACGAAAATGACTACATGCTTAAAGAAAAGAAAGTGAACTTCAACTCAAGTGAATCCATCAATGTCAACTTATTCCAAATGTGAAGCAAGCAAATCTCCATCTCTTAGTGGTGAATCTGAATACTAGAAATTCAGCAGAATCCATGTTTTCTTCTTTTTCCTCTTTAGCCATAAATCTCGAGAAAAAAAATCTATGTCTCTTCTTCATGTATTTTTCTATAGATGTTGTCAATTCATACATGTGGAGAGCTTGCAATAGGAATGAGAAAATATGATGGCAGCATAAGGTTTATTCTCACTGTAAAGAAAAGATCAAGTAAAAATTGTCCATTCAGAACTGAGGCATATATGTTGCACTCGACCAAATAAGAAAGCAACTGATAGACTTGCTGATCAGAAGAACAATCATTGTTATCTAAACAATATAACATGGATCTATGTTGCTAAACATGAAGCTCGCTAACTTACATTAATATTGCAAGGCTTGGTGTTGTGCTGCATAATTAAATGCACCGTACTTACTGGATAATCTGAATGTTAGTACATGTCGAACAACTGAAAATTCAATTCCAAAGTGCAAGTGTGTGCTACCTTGGTTCTTTGTTGTTTCTGCACATGCCTCGTTATCTTACACCTCACTCTCTTCCCTTGGTCAATCCTGAATTTTACTGTTTCATACTGAATTCCTTGATTTACATAGATCTAGATGAATCCAATAGAATGAACATATAAAGAGCAAGTAACAGTTGTAAAATCATACGACTGTACATGAATATACTTTAGTTATACAGTGGACATTGAGCAGGAAGATGAAAATATGTAGCACAATACAATTTGGCTTATCGTGGCAGCAAAATTTGGATGTACTCTCTTCCCTCAGTAAATCCTGAAGTTTATCCTTTCATGTTGGATTGCCTGATTTACAAAGATTTGGTAGGATCCAATAGAGTTGATAGATAGAGAAAGAGCTGGTAATGAAACAGTGGTAAATTCATCCAATGTACATTAATATAGTTTAGTTATATGGTGGAAACTGAACATGCCACTATTGCAAACCACCCCATTAGCTGAGAGGACAATGAAAACCATAGCACAATACAACCTAAAATTAAAATTTGGCCTATCATGGCAGCAAAAAAACATAAGATAACTGAGATTAGCTATATATGTCGACATAAGAAAAAATGATCTAATGTAAATTTAGTGCTAGCAGTCATTTAGCTTACCTAGTTAGAAAAAAGAGGACGGATCAATACAAACATCGAACTGGAGTCCTGGATCATGAAACTCAAGCCTCAATCCTCATAATCAAATGAAAATATTAATTAACAGAACAATATGATTCACTTGTAGAAGATTATGCCGGAAACAACTACAGAAAAAAAACTTTTCAAGCATATCAATAAGTAAATGATACCTCTGGCAAAGCAAGGTTGAAGAAATGGGTAGTATGTTGGACAACACAAACAATATATAGCAATCCCAGCTTGGTACATACATAAAAACACGAATTGTCCTTACTCTCGCAGAAATGTTGTAGGATGGTAAACAAGAAATTCACCTATCTGAAACTAGTTAATTAAGTAATGAAGTAGCAGGTCAATACAATTGCTTCTGCCGATTAAGTCCAACATTGCGCCTGTCAAAAAATCAAGCTGATCTTCAACAACACAAACAAAATATTTTTACTGTTGTCATCTTCTAGATTTATATACTGCACCACAATATAAAATAAGATAATAATTGAAATGTCTTATTCATTCGAGCCTCCAAGAAATGGAAATCTACCTCGGAGCTAAATAACAGTAGACAAATATGCATGTTGACTGAAGGTCTATGAACCTCTGAAGTAATGTGGGACTTTTTACCTTTTTACTCTTGGTGGAGGCTTCGAGGCAGCCTCAAATTTATTGAATATAACAATTCATTTGGACGGTGGAAAGGATCACACGTTGTGTACGACTTTTGAAAGCACATATGTATCACGTATAGGCAGAGATATGACTTAGGCATTTGCAATATGAAAAACAGAATGGAGAATTGGCACATAAACTAATTGAACAGATTGTAATTAGTGTTGTAAAATTTGTAATCATGTCATCTAACTGATGGAGAACCAAAGGTAAAGTTAGCTGAGAAGGGCTAAGTTGTTGCTTCTTCTTGGGCAATTGTTAATGTTAACGAAATTCGGCTCACCTCAGTTAGCCCAGCTATACTTCTCTATTCATATTTCATAATGATGAACGAAAAATGCAGCTAGGATGCTTTGACAGTGGGATGCTTAGAATATTTGTTCAACAACTATACTGGATATGACCAGTCGTAACGTTCAGATTCACAAATAAGTCACGTATACTCTCAAGGCTTCTCCCCGCTATTATAATATGGCAGAAACTCGCACATAAACTTCAGGGAGAACAAACTAAAATCGAATTGATAACAGAATCAAACTATGTACTGCAATTTTGTATAAGAGAACTTGTAGAATTAATTTTTTGGCAAACTGAACCGAAAGACACATCACATTTTTGCCATGCTTGAAGGCTTATACATTTATGTACGACTTCAGGCTGAAGCTAAAAAACTGAAATTACAACCACGGCTTGTAAATTGGCATTAGAAAATAAGAACTTTGTTTGCTCAGATGTTAACAAATTAACTTACCCCTCAAATCTTTGGGACTCCTCAAGGATTGGTTGTCCCCAGGAAAACAGACACGGCTCCACGTCTTTATCCATCGCTGGTATCCAAAGGATTAGTTTTGCTTCGGATAATCGGATAGCATGCACGGAGACCAAGCTAACGTTTAAAGGAGAAATACGTTTGATAAGGACCTGAAATGATAATTTTTGTCATACCATAATTACATAAGAAATATGAGACCAAAGCACCTAAACTAATCCTGTAGCTATGCTGCCACATCCTGTAAACCATACTCTTTCTTCTCAATATATCGACTCACAAAGGTTTTGCAATCTCACAAAAAAAAAAGACTACGAATGCCAACGACTCAAAGAAATTCAGTGGGATGACTAGCAGATCTGAACCCCTAGCGAGCGCGATTGAATGGCTGAGGACGTCAAATCATTGTGCAGCTTTACTGTTTTTTAATAAACAGTTTGTTGGTAGTGGCATCACAAAAGACTGGAAAAGAACAGATGGAAATAATATGTGCTACTTCATTTATATACAAAAAAACACTTTGCCTGCAAAAAGGTTCCTGAATATGGCACTGTTCCTCTTAGTAAGTTAAAGTTGGATAGTATGTTATGGCTCCCTGGTAAGTACTAAAATCAGATTGAATAACAAAATTTAAAATTATATGGCACTGTTCCTCTTAGCATCAGTATTAAAAGTTAGGGTTAACGACAATTGTACCTACAAGAACTACTGTTGTAAGCTCTAACTAATAGAGCTTTTGTTCTTGCACGAATGAATGATCAGAAATAGAAGTCATGATCAGACACAAGAAACCGTTCAGTAAGACGGGCATTCACAAGGCAATATACTCGGGGTCGTTGCCAGTTATGGTCATGTGTCAACATATAGAAAGAGTCCGACCACGAGTAGAAAAGTGGACAAACAGCGTCAGATCATGAGCGCACGCTGAAAAACCAGTGGCAGTAGGCAAAACGCCCAAAATAGGTGTGAGGGGCTTATTTAAGGCCATAGAGAGAGAGAAGAAGACGGATGATCAGGAACAGAATACCCAGGTGGTGGCTGGATATAAACCTCCTCACGCAGCTCACCATTAAGAAAGGCAGTCTTAACATCAAGCTGAGACACAAACCAGTGGCGAACAGAGGCCACGACAAGTGTGCAAACAGTGGTCATATGGGCCACAGGAGCAAAAGTCTCATCGTAATCATGACCATGCTCCTGCTGAAAGCCACAAGCCACAAGACGAGTTTTGTAACGCTTAAGAAAACCATCGGAGCGAGTCTTAACCTTGTAGACCCGCTTACAAGTGATGGCACAGACATGGGGAGGAAGAGAAACAAGATCACACGTGCCGGTGCACCCCAAGAGCAGCAAGCTCCTCTACCATCGCAAACTGCCATTCAGAGTGAACAACAGCTTCACATAAGAAGTCGACTCAATAACAACAGGGTCGGCACTTGGAAAACCAAGGGTAATGAACAGGTGGAAGCAAAGGAGGACCCAAGCCACAAGTAGATTGAGACAAGGAAGATGACACATCAAAAGTAGATGGCACATCAGTAGAAACAACCACAACACATGAACGACAAGTATAAAAGGGAGGAAACGATGGAAGAATACGAGGAATCACCGTGGTGGACTCAGTTGATGGAGACAAAGTAACCGAAGATGAAGGTGCAGAATCTTGTGACAAGCGAGGTGAGGAAACCATGGGAGATGGCAACATCGATCTACAATAGTCAGAGAAGCAGCGGCAATAGGACGGATGGACAAGGGCTCAACAGTTGTGACAGATGTGTCATGGAAAGTGAGGAAAGAGATGTCCTCCACTGAAAGGGTCAAGGAAGATGGACGTGGGTAGAAAGAAGACTTGTCAAAAGTCACCCGAGAAATACGTATCCAACGACCGACTTGATCACAACAACGATAGTCCTTGTGCTCATCACTATACTAAGAAGACACACTCGACAGATTTTTTTTAAGGTAGACACACTCGACAGATGTGCCATCAACAACCCCAACAGTCTAAAGACACACCGTCGGAGATGGATCCAAGAAGGCCACGTCAAATTAAGGATGGGAGACGAGAGCCACACAGCTGACCAAGGTGATGATGCCACTACTGAAAAGAGCTTGTAGGTAAGGCAACAGAGGTGGAGAGACTGGCAGCGTGGCAGCGGAGGGAAGGTAAAGCCAGTCAAGCTTACGTTCAAAGAAGATTGCACACGGCTACTTCCCTGCTTGGCTATGGTTCAAAGCTTACGTTGGTTAACTCCGTGCTTACATCTTTGGCCATGTATGTGATGTGCTTGATGAAGGTACACCCCAAGATCATTGAACATCTTGATAAACTATGTAGGTACTGTCTATGGCGTAAAAAACTGATGATGGGATTCAAGGGGAACTCGCTAGCTTCCTGGGACATGGTCTGTCGCCCAAAAGATAGAGGTGGACTGGGTGTTATAAACTTCGAGGTGCAGAATCAAGGTTTGTTGCTCAAACAGTTGCATAGTTCTACAATAGTGAGTTAATTTGGTCTACATATTATACTGACAAGATCCCACACTCCTCTGATCTGTGGATCCTTCTGGTGGAGGGACATCCTTCAGTTGTCGGATATCTACAGGGGTGTGATAAAAGTCGTTGTAGGGGATAGCAAAACGGTACTTTTTCGAAAAGATCTCTGACAAGATAACAATAGCCTCGCATCCTACCCTTGTCCATTGAGGCTCGCTAGGAAGTCAAAGACTTGCAACTCATTAGGTTGACCATGCGTCTGATGTCATTGACACTTGGTTATGTGCCTAATATGGGTGAAAGAGTTTAAGACCAGCAAATTCTACAGCTATTGTTACTCCCCGTGCTCGTCCCATCACTTGTAAGTTAGTCTACAAGGTTAACACTTTGATGGTTCTCTTGAACGTTACAAAGCTTGTATTGTGACCTCTGGCTTTCATCAGGAACATGGTTGTGACTACGGTGAGATATTTTCTCCTATTGCCCAGATGACCACTCTTTGCAAACTTCTCGTTATGGCTTATGTTCGCCATTGGTCTATCTTGGCTTGATGTCAAGAATGTCTATTTTAATGTAGCCAACACCAGGGTATTTTGTTCCTGGTGGCATGATATGATATCTTCGTCACTTTCTCTATGGCCTTAAACAAACCCATCGTGCATGGCTTGAGCGTTTCGTCTTGATGGTGAATGTAGTTGGTTTTTAGCGAGTGCTCATGATCCTGCACTTTATATGTCGATTACATGACCATCACTTGCAATGACTCTTAAGTACATTGCCTTTGTGAAGGCTCGTCTAGCTGAGTAGTTTCGTATGGCTGATCAAGGTCCTCTTCGCTAATTTCTTGGGATTGAGGTTTCTACCTCAGATGGCTTCTTTATTTCCCAAGATTAGTATATACAAGATCTTCTTGCTCATGCTGCTCTTGCTGCTGAGCGCACTGTTGAGACTCCTATGGGCTTGAACGTCCACTTCTGTGCTTCTAACGGTGAGCCTTTGTCTAATCTGACGAGCTATCATCATCTTGCTAGGAGTCTTCTCTATTTAGATGTCACTCGTCCGGACATTTCATGTTCCTTCACATTCTAAGTCAATTTGTTTGTGCTCCCACTTCAACCCACTAGAGTCACCTCCTCCATGTGTTATGATATCTTCATCTAGACATTTATCCTTTCTTTCATTGCGTTTGCTACTTCTTGCCCCCAGTGAAAGCACCAAACTAACTACTTTGTCTATTGAATGTGTCTTCTTAGGTTACAGCGATGAGCACAAGGGCCCTTGACATTGGGATGCTATGGGTAGTCGATGCACATTTCTGGTTGTCCTTTCTATCCACGCCCGTGCTCTACTTCCCCCTTTGAAGACATTTCTTTCATCAATTTCCCCGATACACCTATTACTCATGTATTACCCTCGTCCACCCATCCCGTGTCTTCCCATACTACTATTGTAGACCCACATCATCATCACCTGTGGCTTCCCCACTTAGTTGCCTGAGGCTACCTCGCCTCGCCCGTCCCATGAGGCTTCGCCGGTGATTCCTCCTCATCCTCTTTACTACAGTGGCCGTTCGTGTGTTGTGGATTCTTTTGGTGTCCTTCTGATGAAGAAAATGTATCTACTACCTCCTTGCTCAAGGGCTTCATAAAAAAGATTTTCCCATGAAGAAGCTTAGATCACCATCCTCACTCAGATGAAAGAGCTCTCTGAGCTATCCAAGAGCAATGCTCCAAAGCAAGAAAGGTTAGAGCAAATGCTTAAGAATTATGCTCGGGAAGTTGTAGATGACCATCGACCAGCTCTGAATGTGTCTCCTCCTTCGGCTGAAGCTCGAGATTCTTCATATCTCCTTTTGATTAGCCATACCCCCCGATGCTATGTCTCCTTACCTTAGCCATACACCACCTCCAGCTCACCCTATTTATGGCTTCCGCGCTCTGCTGCCTCCACCTATTGACCACTGTGGTTATTCTCGAGTCGCTCTTCTCGAAACTTCTTATCATGACGTTGTTGCTCATCCTGAACGGCAGCATGCGATGGCACAGGAGATTCCTCTCACGAGTGCATCGGCATGTGGGATCACATTTCCTTCCTCCCCGTGCTCGTCCCATCACTTGTAAGTGGGTCTACAAGGTTAAGACTCTAATGGTTTCTCTTGAGCGTTACAGGCTCATATCATGGTCTGAATGTGCCTCCTCCTTGGGCTGAAGCTTCTCAAGATTCTTGATATCTTCTTCAATAGCCATCTCCCTCGACTATTATGTTTCCTTCTGTTGGCCATGGACAACCTCCAACTCACCCTATTTATGGCTTTCGCGCTCGGTCGCTTCTGCCTAATGACTACTATGTTATTCTCCGCTCTTCTCGAGACCACTTCTTATCGTACGTTGTTACCCATCCTGGATGGCAACATGCGATGGCATAGGAGATTGCTTCTCTTGAGTGCACAACACGTGGGAACACAGTGCTCGCCCCATCACTTGTACGTGGGTCTACAAGGTTAAGACTATAATGGCTCTCTTAAGACTAATGGTTCTTTTGATTAGCCATCTCCCCTGGCTACTATGTCTCCCGGTAGCCATGCACCACCTCAAGCTCACCCCGTTTATGGCTTCCGCGCTCAACCACTTCCGCCTATTGACCACTATGGTTATTCTGTAGCCGCTCTTCTCAAGATGACTTCTCATCGTGAGGTTGTTGATCATCCTAAACGGCAGCATGTGATGTCACAGGAGATTGCTGCTCTTAAGCGCAACGGCACGTGGGATCACATTTTCCTTCCTCCCCATGCCCGTTCCATCACTTGTAAGTGGGTCTACAAGGTTAAGACTTTAATGGTTTCTCTTGAGCGTTACAAAGCTCATATGTGGTCAGAATGTGCCTCCTCCTTGGGCTAAAGCTCCTCAAGATTCTTCATATCTTCTCAATAGCCATCTCCCTCGACTACTATGACTCCTTCTGTTGGCCATGCAACACCTCCAACTCACCCTATTCGCGCTCAGCCGCTTCCACCTATTGACCACTAAGGTTATTCTAGTGTCGCTCTTCTCGAGATGACTTCTTACCGTGATGTTGTTGCTCACCCTGAATGGCAACATGTGATGGCAACATCTTAATGGCAGTATGTTATTTACCAAAGCTGAGTATATGTGGGGGACTGCCAAGTTACAGATCAATGCTGCTATTAAGGACAGAATTATGGTCACTTTTCCAAATGAATCATCTGCTTTGGCCTATCTGTTTTATGAGAAGATTGGAAGGATTTGCTCTTTCTGTGGAATTATGTTCCACAATGTTCAGGGATGCCCTCTTAGGAATCAGATTATCTTGGAAAGGCACAAAAGGGGAGTTTCAGCTGGGGATGTTCCATCACAGAGATTTGGAGAGTGGATTACTGATCCAGAGCTTATCCCGCAATTTGATTCTACACATGGAAGCTCTTTAAATCATGGGTTAAATATATTTTAGAATCCACGGCTCATAAGATTTCAGCGTTTATTTGCACACGACGGAAAAGGAAAGGGCTTAGCTTCTGTTGGCGGTTCAAGTGATTTATGTAGGAAGAAAGATAAAGACAAATTGGTCAGAAGTTACAATGATAGAGATTCAAATTCACAATCCAAAGATGCTAATGTGGAGGAGCAGCAACAGATCCACCGTCATTGTGGGCGACTAGATACCAACATTCATGAGGGAAATCTGCATGATCACCACCCTGTCACCATTCAATCGGTGGCAATAGAAAAGACTCACAACACTAATGTTGGGCCAGTCAATCTGAACGACAAGGCGTTGCGGGTCAATCTACCAATATTCAGTCTACTCAAAGCAACCCAACAGATGCAAGACAAGAAGGTCGGCTACCCCAATCCATAGATACTATTCCTTTTGCACCCACAGAAGGTACATCCACACTTCATATCACTAAGAACTTAAACACACCTTCCATGCCAGTTTCCATTGCTCTACCTTGCCCCGTTGTTCATGGACAGATCCTTAGCCACCAATCCAATCCCGGTTACACTGATTCTTATGTTCCTTCCCATATGAGTAATAGTTCAAAGCGCCCAAGTTCCTCCATACTAGGCCCACTGCCGCCTCCACCAAAGAAACGCTTCTATCCTTTGAGGGATAATGAGACTTTGGGGGATAATGAGAATAGGAGCCCACCCTCCCCTCAAGCGCCTCCAATCAGAGAAGTTGACCAGGCCCCCCGCATATTCACCAAAGTGGATCAATTCCAGCCATTCTCTTGGATCATGCAGGACCAGAAGATCTGCTCCTATTGTCTCATGTGTTCATGTTGCTGGTGCTTCTACTGCAGCAGGTGTCGATTCTGGAGCAAGGTTCTCTGCTTCTATTCTTGGTTGCAGGCCTAAGTCTCGAGGTAGCCGTTGGGATATTCCTCCGGGAGGTGGTTCTTCAGGCTTATATGCCAGCTTTCAAAGGCAACGCCGAGTTCGGTCTCGTGATTCTGCTGGGCTAAACAATCATAGCGTTGGCAAGGGGGCACATGCTGCGGTCTTGGATAGAGGTGGAGCTCGTGGCTCATCCTCCAGCCAAGGCAACAGTGTCGGACGTAACGTATGATGACTGGAGGCTTCGCTCGTGTTCACCATCTGTCAGTACAGGCACTGTTGATTCCCATGTGGAGGTGGGTGGCTATCGCTCCGAAGTTCCATCCACAGTAGAAGATCAAGTAGGAGAATCTATGGACTATGATTGGGCAGCGGCGCATGGCCCTAACGCGCCTTGATCGCCATGAGACTCATATCCTAGAATTGCCGAGGAATGAGGTGAGGCCTTGGCAATGAAAGGATGACATACCTCGCCAAGCTCATTCATTCCACTAAAGCTCAGGTAACTTTTGTTTCTGAAATCAGATCTTCCAAAGTTAAATCTCGTGATCTTATAAATCGTTTTGACATGTGTGATAGTGTTGTAGTTCCTTCAAGGGGCTCCTCGGGAGGTTTATGGCTGATGTGGAACGATGAGCTTCAAGTTCATGTGAATACGGCTTCCTTCTATGTCATCTTAGTGAATGTAGTTCATATAGCCACCGGTAGAGATTTTGGTCTAGTTTGCATCTATGGTGATCCTTATCATAGAAAAACTGATGTGATTTGGGATCAGATTTCAAATTTTGTGTATGATAACCCTGGGAAGCCTATGTTATGTACGGGAGATCTCAATGAACTTTTGTATGATGTGGATAAAAGTAATGCTAATGTGAATTATCGTCGCTTGTATGCTTTTCGTGATTTGATCAAGAATTGTGGTTTTTTTATCTGGGGTTCTCGGGGCCTGCTTATACTTGGACTAATAGGAGATTTTCTTCAACCTACTTATGAAAGGCTTGATAGAGGTTTAGTTAATCCTGATTGGTGTGCTGAGTACCCCCTCACTAAAGTTCTTAACCTTCCCGTTATTCTTAGTGATCATGCTCCCATCCTTATTACCACTGAAGGTAGGTACAGAAAACCTAAACAAAGTTTCAAGTTTGATAATTGGTGGCTAAAGGAGAATGATTTTCAGTCTTTTGCTAGAAGTGCTTGGATCTCTGCTACCAACAGGAATTTTTCTGCTCGTACTAATAATCTTGCAGGTGCTTTAAAAGTTTGGTGCAAAAAGAAGAAGCCTATTCAACAGGAGCTTTCCAACTTAGAACAACAAATCAACAGTATTCAAATGCAGCCACTGTCCATGCAGGACCATCAAATGGAATTGTCTCTAATTATCAGGTATGAACAAAAGCTGTCAAAGCTTACTGATTTTTATAGGCAAAGAGCTAAGAAAAATTTTGCCACCCAAGGAGACAGGAATACTAAATTTTTTCACCATGCTGTTCTTAAAAGGAGGAATACTATTGTTTCCATAAAAGATGAGAATGACAACATCCACTTTAATCCTCAAGACATTGTGAATACTTTTATGAACTATTTTAAATACATATTTGCTTCTCCTAATGTGAATGTTGGTAGGCCTTTTCTTTCATCCAATCTTCCTCTTGACTGCTAGGATTACACCTACAGTGTTCCGGACAAGGAGGAAATTCTTAACACTCTCAAGGACATGAAGCTAAACGCCTCTCCGGGGCCTGATGGTTTCAATGTCGAATTCCACATTGCTACCTGGAGTTGGATATGGTGAGAAATTTTTACCAGACAGGTATAATGCCATCACATATTAGTGATACTCGCATTGCTCTTATTCCTAAGAAATTGGTCTCACAAATTCCTTCTGACTATCGACCTATCAGCCTTTGCAATGTCATTTATAAGATTCCAAAACCTTGGCCAACAGATTGAAGCCTCACCTT
Organism: Triticum dicoccoides; assembly: GCF_002162155.2. Classification (NCBI taxonomy): domain Eukaryota; kingdom Viridiplantae; phylum Streptophyta; class Magnoliopsida; order Poales; family Poaceae; genus Triticum; species Triticum dicoccoides. The sequence continues at coordinate 633,618,343 of NC_041389.1, forward strand.
CCTGACTATATTGATCCTTCCCAACAAGCCTTCACTGAGGGTAGATGCCTATCCAATAATATCATCTTAGTCCAAGAGATCACTCACACTTTTGCCCTTAAATCTTGGAAACAACAAGTGTTCTTGCTTAAAATTGACTTGGCCAAGGCTTTTGATCGCCTTGAATGGAACTTCATAGTCTCTGCTCTTTCTCGCAAAGGGTTGCATGGTCATTTTATAAACTTGGTTTATGCTTGCATCTCTTCCCCAAGTTTCTCCGTCATTATCAATGGTCAACCTTTCGCCAACTTCCATAGTAACAGAGGTATAATACAAGGATGTCCTTTCTCACCTTATCTTTTTGTCCTTGCTATTAATGAACTTTACATGATGCTATGGTCCAAAATTGCTTGTCTGGGATCTCTCTTGGTCCAGGCTGTCCTCCTATTCACTCTATGCTTTTTGCTGATGATTTGTTGGTCTGTGGCAATGCTACGGTGCAAGAGGCTAACCAGATGGCCAATCTCATCAACCGTTTCTGTTGTCTTTCTGGGCAGACTCTGAACTGGGACAAGTCTTTTCTTTTGTTTAGCGCCAACGTTTCCCAGCCTTTAGCTCAAGAAATCACTAATATATTCCTTGTTCCTCTTGTTGATGGTGCATTTACTCATCTTGGCCACCCTTAGTCCTCCCAGCTAAGGATCGTGCTTCGGCTTATAACTTTGTTTTTGAGAAATTTAAGAATAAGCTTCCCATTACAAGGCAGATGAACTATCCCATGCCGCCAGACTTGAGCTTGTCAATTCTGTGTTTGCATCCATCCCTGTCTCCTATATGTCCAACATACTTTTTTAAAAAAATTCCTTGCAAAGCTCACTGCTGTCATCCGTAATTTTTGGTGGGTAGGAGTCAAAGAGGAGGCTGGTTCAAAAGCTTTATGCCTAAGGGCCTGGAAAGACATTTGTACACCTAAAAAGGAGGGGGCTGGGCATCAAAAACATGCTTGCAATGAATCGGGGGTTGTTGCTTGCGGCTACTTGGAGATTGGCTGATAACCCTGATAGTCACATCTATCAAGTACTCCGTGCTAAATATTTTCCAGGTTCTTCCATTTGGAGAACGAATTCCAACACCCCAAAATCTGCTTTCTAGGCGTCCATTCTCAAAGTCATGCCTATGCTCAAAGCCCACTCCTTTTATCAAATTTCCCAAGGGAATGTTTCTGTTTGGAGTTCCCCCTGGTGGTCTACCTGGCACAATTTGTATGATCATCTTATCATTCAGCAAAGTAGCAATTTTATCTTTCTGGCTAAGGTTTCTGATCTTTGGTTGCTTGGGACAAAAATGTGGAATACTCAGCTTGTATCTAACCTTTTTATGGAGCCCTCTGCTTCGACTGTTATTGCTACTCCTATTCTTCTTGGTGATTGCAGAGACATTCTATGTTGGGACTTAACCCCTTTAGGAAAATGCAATTCCAAGAGCACATACAAGCTTTGTTTACAACAAATTCACCCTGTGCAGGCCAATCAACCAAGATAGGTAAACCCAGCTGTTCAATCTATTCTTCAAGAGGTATGGAAGCAAAAATTTATGGCCCCTCGGGTCCAAACTTTGCTTGGAGACTTCTCAGGCGAGCTCTTCCATCAGGTGCCAGAGCTGGTAGATTTTCTATTCACATTAGTACATTATGTGCTAGATATAATATTGAAGAGGATGATATGCATCTCTTTTTTCTTTGTTCTTTTCCAAAGGCTGCTTGGTTTGCTCATCCATGGTACATCAGATCTGAGCTTTTAGCTACAAATCATACTTCTGTTGCAGATATCATTATTGCCCTTTCTACCTCTAATCATCCGCATGCCTAATGTTTTTACATTCATGTGGTGCTTGTAGAAAGCTAGTAACGATGTTCTTTTTTGTAGGAAATTTTCACTACCTCATGAAGTGCAACATGCAGCACTAGCGATCTCTTCTCTGCAGGTTTTTCATGAACAAAAATTGCAGGAAGTCAATCCTTCCTCTCCTACTCTTGATACAGGTTCTGAACAAATGGGACAACCTCTTCAAGGGTCGACTATAAAGTCTAATGCGATAATTTCAGGAACAAAAGTTTATTCTGATGCTTCACGAAAGAACAAAAACATTCTAGGAAGAAGGGATCTTCAAGCTACAGGAATTGGAATTTTCGTTTTTGTTCCTGGAGATGACTTTGACACACAAATCATGATACAAGCTTCTGCTAACTCTACACAATCCCCTCTTGTGGCTGAAGCCTTGGCCCTTCAATTTGCTGCCAAGGTGGCTTGCAGGTTACAACTCCACAAAGTGTCATTCCTGACAGTCAACCTTCCTTTGACAAAGATGGTGGTTTCCACGAATATTAAGGATAACTCTATTGCTTGGAGATGTCGACCTCAAATAAGTAGTTTCTTGCAGGGCTCTTCTAGTGAACTTGATGATATCCATCACATTCCCAGGAATATCAATAGCATTGCTGACAACTGTGGTCACCAGGTTCTCAATTCAAGAATAGAACCTGTTTTTAGTTGTACAAATTCAGCTCATTCTCCTTGTCCTTCTATGTCTTCTCTTCAAAACTTTCAGGTTGAAGGATTTGTAATACACGCTGTATTTTGCAAATGAGTTGAATGAAATTTGGTGCCTGAATGTGCCTTCCTTGTGTTCAAAAAAAACAAAAAAACTCGTATTGTGGTATGAGGCTTTAAGCACGAACATGGCCATGACTATGATGAGACATTTGCTCCTATGCCCCACATGACCACTCTTTGCACACTTCTAGGTGTGGCTTCTATTCACCACTAGTTTCTCTCAGTTGTTGTCAAAATACCTTTCTTAATGTTAAGTTGCATGAGACAGTCTACATGCAACCTCCACCTGCATATCATGTTCCTGATGGCATGATTTGTTGTCTTCGTCGCCATGTTTATCGCCTTAAGCAAACCCATCCTTCCTAGCTTGAGTGGTTTGTCTCGATGGTGACTGCGGTTGGTTTTTAGCAAGTGGTCATGATCTACAATTTATATCCACCTTTCTGCTCATGGTCAGAATCTTCTATTTGTCGATGACATGATCATCACTCATGACAACTTTGTCTACATTGCCTTTGCGAAGGCTCATCTTACCAAGTAGTTTCTTATGCCTAATCTTGGTCCTCTTCACTGCTTCCTTGGGATTGAGGTTTCTTCTACCTCTGATGGCTTCTTAATTTTGCCAAGAGAAGTATATCCAAGATATTCTTTCCTGTGCTGCTCTTACTAACGAGCACACTATTCAGACTCCTATAGACCTCAGCGTCCACATCCGTTCTTCTAACCGTTAGGCTTTGTCTGATCAAACACACAACTTTCATCTTGTTGGGAATCTTGTCTATTTAGATCTCACTTGTCCGAACATTTCATATCCCATCATAGTCTAAGTCAGTTTGTCTACGCTCCCGCTTCAACCCACTAGTCACCTCCTCTGCGTTCTATGATATCTTTGTTCGGACAGTTATCACGTGATTCAACATGTTTGCTATGTTCTTGCACCCCCGTGAACGCACCAAACTAACTACTCAGTATGTTGAATGTGTCGTCTTAGGATACGACGATGAGCACTAGGGCTATCGATAGTCGAGTGCACATTTCTCGATATGTGACTTTTGATGAGTCTCATCCTTTCTATCCACGACCATCCTCTCCCATGCCCCCCCCAATGACCATGGTTCTATCTACTTTTTGATGCTCGTCCATTCACTTGTATGTGGGTCACAAGAATAAGACTATAATGGTTCTCTTGAGCGTTTCAAAGCTCGTATTTTGGTACGAGGCATTAAGCACGAACATGGCCAAGACTACAAAGACATTTGCTCCTAGGCCCCACATGACCACTCTTTGCACAGTTCTAGGTGTGGCTTCTATTCACCAGTAGTTTCTCTCAGTTGTTGTCAAAATACCTTTCTTAATGGTAAGTTGCATGAGACGGTCTACATGCAACCTCCACCTGCGTATCATGTTCCTGATGGCATAATTTGTTGTCTTCGTCGCCATGTTTATCGCCTTAAGCAAACCCATCGTGCCTAGCTTGAGTGGTTTGTCTCGATGGTGACTGCGGTTGGTTTTTGGCAAGTGGTCATGATCTGCAATTTATATCCACCTTTCCGCTCATGGTCGGAATCTTCTATTTGTCGATGACATGATCATCACTCATGACAACTCTGACTACATTGCCTTTGCGAAGGCTCATCTTACCAAGTAGTTTCTTATGCCTAATCTTGGTCCTCTTCACTACTTCCTTGGGATTGAGGTTTCTTCTACCTCTGATGGCTTCTTAATTTTGCCAAGAGAAGTATATGCAAGATATTCTTTCCCGTGCTGCTCTTACTAATGAGCACACTATTCAGACTCCTATAGACCTCAACGTTCACCTCCGTTCTTCTAACCGTTAGGCTTTGTCTGATCAAACACACTACTGTCATCTTGTTGGGAATCTTGTCTATTTAGATCTCACTCGTCCGAACATTTCATATCCCATCATAGTCTAAGTCAGTTTGTCTACGCTCCCACTTCAACCCACTAGTCACCTCCTCTGCGTTCTATGATATCTTCGTTCGGACAGTTATCACGTGATTCAACGTGTTTGCTATGTTCTTGCACCCCCGTGAACACACCAAACTAACTACTCAGTCTGTTGAATGTGTCGTCTTAGGATACGGCGATGAGCGCCAGGGCTATCGATAGTCGAGTGCACATTTCTCGATATGTGACTTTTGATGAGTCTCATCCTTTCTATCCACGACCATCCTCTCCCATGCCCCCCCAATGACCATGGTTCTATCTACTTTTTGATGCTCGTCCATTCACTTGTATGTGGGTCGCAAGCATAAGACTATAATGGTTCTCTTGAGCGTTTCAAAGCTCGTATTGTGGTACGAGGCATTAAGCACGAACATGGCCAAGACTACGGAGACATTTGCTCCTAGGCCCCACATGACCACTCTTTGCACACTTCTAGGCGTGGCTTCTATTCACCAGTAGTTTCTCTCAGTTGTTGTCAAAAAACCTTTCTTAATGGTAAGTTGCATGAGACGGTCTACATGCAACCTCCACCTGCGTATCATGTTCCTGATGGCATAATTTGTTGTCTTCGTCGCCATGTTTATCGCCTTAAGCAAACCCATCGTGCCTAGCTTGAGTGGTTTGTCTCGATGGTGACTGCGGTTGGTTTTTGGCAAGTGGTCATGATCTGCAATTTATATCCACCTTTCCGCTCATGGTCGGAATCTTCTATTTGTCGATGACATGATCATCACTCATGACAACTCTGACTACATTGCCTTTGCGAAGGCTCATCTTACCAAGTAGTTTCTTATGCCTAATCTTGGTCCTCTTCACTACTTCCTTGGGATTGAGGTTTCTTCTACCTCTGATGGCTTCTTAATTTTGCCAAGAGAAGTATATGCAAGATATTCTTTCCCGTGCTGCTCTTACTAATGAGCACACTATTCAGACTCCTATAGACCTCAACGTTCACCTCCGTTCTTCTAACCGTTAGGCTTTGTCTGATCAAACACACTACTGTCATCTTGTTGGGAATCTTGTCTATTTAGATCTCACTCGTCCGAACATTTCATATCCCATCATAGTCTAAGTCAGTTTGTCTACGCTCCCACTTCAACCCACTAGTCACCTCCTCTGCGTTCTATGATATCTTCGTTCGGACAGTTATCACGTGATTCAACGTGTTTGCTATGTTCTTGCACCCCCGTGAACACACCAAACTAACTACTCAGTCTGTTGAATGTGTCGTCTTAGGATACGGCGATGAGCGCCAGGGCTATCGATAGTCGAGTGCACATTTCTCGATATGTGACTTTTGATGAGTCTCATCCTTTCTATCCACGACCATCCTCTCCCATGCCCCCCCAATGACCATGGTTCTATCTACTTTTTGATGCTCGTCCATTCACTTGTATGTGGGTCGCAAGCATAAGACTATAATGGTTCTCTTGAGCGTTTCAAAGCTCGTATTGTGGTACGAGGCATTAAGCACGAACATGGCCAAGACTACGGAGACATTTGCTCCTAGGCCCCACATGACCACTCTTTGCACACTTCTAGGCGTGGCTTCTATTCACCAGTAGTTTCTCTCAGTTGTTGTCAAAAAACCTTTCTTAATGGTAAGTTGCATGAGACGGTCTACATGCAACCTCCACCTGCGTATCATGTTCCTGATGGCATAATTTGTTGTCTTCGTCGCCATGTTTATCGCCTTAAGCAAACCCATCGTGCCTAGCTTGAGTGGTTTGTCTCGATGGTGACTGCGGTTGGTTTTTGGCAAGTGGTCATGATCTGCAATTTATATCCACCTTTCCGCTCATGGTCGAAATCTTCTATTTGTCGATGACATGATCATCAATCATGACAACTCTGACTACTTCCTTGGGATTGAGGTTTCTTCTACCTCTGATGGCTTCTTAATTTTGCCAAGAGAAGTATATCCAAGATATTATTTCTCGTGCTGCTCTTACTAATGAGCACACTATTCAGACTCCTATAGACCTCAGCATCCACCTACGTTCTTCTAACCGTTAGGCTTTGTCTGATCAGACACACTACTGTCATCTTGTTGGAAATCTTGTCTATTTAGATCTCACTCTTCCGAACATTTCATATCCCGTCATAGTCTAAGTCAATTTGTCTACGCTCCCGCTTCAACCCACTAGTCACCTCCTTCGTGTTCTATGATATCTTCGTCCGGACACTTATCACGTGATTCAACGTGTTTGCTATGTTCTTCTTACACCCCTGTGAACGCACCAAACTAATTACTCAGTCTGTTGAATGTGTCGTCTTAGGTTATGGCGATGAGAACCAAGGCTATCGATAGTCGAGTGCTCATTTCTCCATATGTGACTTTTGATGAGTCTCGTCCTTTCTATCCACGTCCATCCTCTCCCATGCCCCACCCCCTCAAAACGAAAGTAAAAAAAAGCACAGAAAACGGGCCAAAAAACCTAGGGTACCTTCTAGAGGCACAAAAGATTCCCAAAATTGTAAAATGAGAAGAAGAAAAATACGAGCTTGCTGTGCGAAGAAGTAAATGGGCCAAGGCCAAAGGTCGAACAGGGTGTGCGCTTTCTACTTGAACATGGTGCCTTAAAGCGTTGAATAAGGTTTCAAAGGGAAGGGGTGAAAAATGTTCACAAATTGGAAAAATAATGACCGAGTTGAAAAGGTTCAGGAACCCGAGAAATGTTCACGCATGAATTCTGGAAGTTTGTGAATTTGGAAAAAAAAGTCATGAATTTGGAAATAAATTACAAATTTGAATAAAGTTCATGAATTTAAGAAAAAAATTCAAATGTTTGCCGGGAGCCAAGGGGTTAGGATTAGGGTTGTCACACGGGTAAACTACTTGGTGCTGGCCCTCAATGTTGTGACTCCTAGGGCCTCTAGGAGCTTGACTAGCTTCACCTTCCCTCGGCTACCGTCGACGCCAATCTCTCCACCTCTATTACCTCGTCTCCAGCTCTTTTTGGCATCATCGTTTTGGTCACTTGTGTGGATCTCGTCTCCCATCCTTAGTTCGATGTTGTCTTCTTGGATCTATCTCTGGCAATGTGTCTTTAGACTGAAGGTGTGTCTACTATGAGGTTTGTCGACTTGGTAAACAGGTTCGGTTAGCTTATCATCATAGTGAGACTGTGTCTCAACGTCCTTTCAATCTTGTTCACTCCGATATTTGGGGACCGACTCGCTTTGCCTCGAAAGGAGGCCATCACTACTACTACCTTTATAGACAATTTCTCTCGACATGTGAGATTACATTTCCCTTGCTCCTCGTGCTCATCCCATCACTTGTAAGTGGGTCTGCAAGGTTAAGACGTTGATGGTTCTCTTGAGCATTACAGAGCTCGTACTGTGGTCCGTGGCTTTAAGCAAGAAAATGGCCGTGACTATGATGAGACACTTGCTCCTATGCCCAGATGACCACTCTCCGCACACTTCTTGTTGTGGATTCTATTTGTCATTGGTTTGTCTCTGAGCTGATGCCAAAAATGCCTTTCTTAATGGTGAGTTGCATGAGACGGCCTACATGTAGCCTCCACCTGGGTATCCTATTCCTAATGGCATGATCTTCTGTCTTCGTCGCCCTATCTGTGGCCTTAAGCAAACTCCTCCTGCCTGGTTTCAGTGTTTCGTCTCAATGGTGACTACAATCGATTTGTCGAGTGCTCATGATCTGCAATTTATATCCACCTTCTGCTCATGGTCAAAATCTTCTATATGTCGATGACATGATCATCACTCGCGACGACTCTAAGTACACTGCCTCTATGAAGACTCGTCTTACCGAGTAGTTTCTTATTCCCGATCTTGGCCTTCTTCATTACTTCCTTGTGATTGAGGTTTCTTCTTTCTTTTCAAGAGTATATCTAGGATCTTTTTGCTTGTGTTGCTCTTGCCGATGAGCGCACTATTAAGACTCCTATGGACCCCAACATCCACCTCTGTACTTCTAATAGTGAGGCTTTGTCTGATCTGATGTACTATTGTCATCTCGTTGACGGTCTTGTCTATTTAGATGTCACTCGCTCGGACATTTCATATCCCGTCAAATTCTAAGTCAGTTTGTCTGCACCCCTGCTTCAACCCGCTAGTCACCTCCTTCGTGTTCTACGATATCTTCGTTTGGACATTTATCACTTGCTTCGTTGCGTTTGCTACATTCTTCTTGCTACACGTGGGCACACAAACTGACTACTCAGTCTATTGAATGTGTCTTATTAGGTTACAGTTATGAGCACAAGGGTTGTCAATAGTCGGATCTGCATATCTCAGTGACTTTTGACGAGTCTCGTCCTTTCTATCCACACCCATCCTCTGTTTTGCCTCCCCATTCAAGATATTTCTTTACTCAATATCCCTGATACACCTATCACTCATGTATTGCCCTCGTCCACCCATCCCACTGTTTCTTCCCGTACTACTGTTGTAGACCCACAACCATTGTCACCCGCGGCTTCACCACCTCTAGCTTAACCTACATATGGCTTCGCGCTCACCCGCTTCCGCCTATTGACAAATATGGTTATTCTGCGCCACTCTTCTCAAGACAACTTCTTATCGTAACGCCATTGTTCTCCTAAACGATAGCATGTGATGGCAGAGGAGATTGCTACTCTTGAGCGCACCATCACGTGGGATCTCATTTCCCTTCCTCCGTATGCTCGTCCCATCACTTGTAAGGAAGTGGGTCTATAAGGTTAAGACTGATGGTTCTCTTAAGCATTACAAAACTCGTATTGTGGCCTATGGCTTTCAACAGAAACATGGTCGTGACCACGATGAGACATTTGCTCCTATGGCCCACATGAGCACTCTTTGCACAATTCTTGTTGTGCCTTTTGTTCCACGCTGATATGTCTCTCAACTTGATGTCAAGAATGTCTTTCTCCTCCCAGTGCCCTCTTCCCTCACACCTCCAATGCACTCTCCGCTCCTTGTCAGTCCGGTTGGGCATCCTTTGCCTGGCTGTAGGTTGCTTTGTGCCCTTCCTTGATACCACGTATGTGTTCCCTTGATGGACGCCACAATAGCCAAATGCTCGGGCACCACCGTGAATGTGGTAGTGAATTTGGAAGAAAAAAAGGTCAGGAATTTGGAAGAAGTTTACAAATTTGAAGAAGTCCCCGAATGTGGAAAAACATTGGTGTGGTGTCCTTGGATCTATCTTTGGCAATGTGTATTTAGACTGTCAAGTTTGTTGACTTGGTAACAAGTTCGGTTAGCTCATCCTCATAGCAAGACTATCTTCGCGTTCTTCCAATCTTGATTGGCTTCACCTTCCCTAATGTTGCCATCGCTGCCAATCTCTCCGCATCTAATACCTCGTCTAGCGCTTCTCGGTAGCATCATCATTTTGTTTCACTTGTGTGGCTCTAGTCACCCATCCTTGGTTTGATGTGGTCTTGTTGGATCTATCTCTAGCGATGTGTCTTTAGACTGATAGTGTGTCTTTAGATTGTCAAGTTTGTCAACTTGGTAAATAGGTTCGATTAGATTATGTCTCAATGTCCTTTCAATCTCTACTCTGATATTTGGTGTCCAACGCCCTTTGCTTTGAAAGTCGGCCATCTCTACTATACTACCACATTTTCTTTCGACGCGCATGGATATATTTTACACCTTATGAGGTCTTATCTATCCGTAGGAAGTTTGTTGCCAGGGTTCATACCCAATTTGTGTCTTCCATGCAAATTCTGCTCGTGAGTATAGCTCTCATTTGCTTCGCGGATTCCTTGTTAAGCAGGGCACACTAGCTCAGTTCTCTTGTCCTGGTGCTCATTCTCAGAATGGTGTTGCTGAGCGCAAGCATCATCACCTTAAGAAGCTAGTGCATTGATGGTCATTGCCTCTCTTCCGCCACACTTTTGGGTTGAGGTTATTTCTACTTCGACCTATCTCACCAATATTCATCCTTCCTTTGCGGTGAGATTCCTCTCGAACGCCTTTTTGGTTGTTCTCGTGACTACGCGATGCTTCGTTTGTTCTATTGCATTTGCAGCGTTCTTCTTACCTTTGTGAACGCCCCAAACTAACTGCTCAGCCTGCTGAATGCGTCTTCTTAGAGTCTAATGATGAGCACAAGGGCCATTGGTGTTGGGATCCTATCAGTAGTCGGATGCGCATTTCTCGATATGTGACTTCTCATGAGTCTCGGTCCTTTCTATCCAGGTCCACCCCCCCCAACAACATTTCTTTCCTCAATTTATTCGATACATCTATCGCTCAAGTATTACCCTCGTCCACCCATCCCACCATGTCTTCCCGTACTACTCCCTCCATTCCTTTATATAAGGTGTTGATTTCAGAATGTAGGGTTCATTTCTTCTAATTCCTCATAATTCCCTTGTTAGCCCTCCAAAAAAAGAGAAAGTATCTCTGTGTTGATTGTCTGTATCTCTCTGTCGATTGTATGTATCTCATAATTTCCTGGACTAATTGATTTACTTGCCACTAACCAATAAATTTGCCAAGGGTAATTTCGTCCTAACATATCTTTAATTTTGTGCCTTGGTCACCATGCCAAAAATAATACACCTTACATAAAGGAATGGAGGGAGTACTATTGTAGACCCAATGCCATCATCACATGCCGCTTCACCATTCAACTCGTGGTCGAACACTACTATATGTCAATCATCACTGGCGACGACTCTTAAGTACATTGCCTTTGTGAAGGCTTGTCATAGTGAGTTTCTTATGTCTCATCTTGGTCCTCGTCCCTACTTCCTTTAGATTTAGGTTTCTTCTACCTCTCACTTCTTTATTTCTTAAGAGAAGTATATTCAGGATCTTCTTGCTCGTGCTGCTCTTAATGATGAGCGCACTGTTTAGACTTCTATGATGCTCAACATCCACCTTTATGTCCACCTCCAAGTCTAGATGGGCATCCTTTCCCTGGTGGCGGGTTGCTATGTGTGTTGTCTCGATCCCACATCCCGTGTTCCCTTGTTAGGCGACACCATAACCGCACGCTCGAGCACCACCAATGGTGAACAGGAGCTCGGACAATCGGCGCATACCTGGATTTTACCCACGGGACACGCCCGAGAACACGGCGCTACCTATCGTGAGGGCCAAGGGCGCATAGTAGGAGAACGGGGGATGCTTAATCAAGTGCGTGACACAAAACCCGCAAACAAGACAAGAATACCAAGCCGGATCAACAAGGAACGAAGAGTGCACACGCACGTGGGATGCTGGATCAAATCCATATGCTACCACCACCACCAATCTCTCTGCCTCTGTTGCCTTGTTTACCAGTAATTTTCATCAATGACTTCATCGCCTTGAGGTCATCGCTAGTATATATTATCTTTATAGATGATTTCTCTCCACACACCTGGATATACTTTATTTCTTCTTGTAGTCAGGTGTTATCTATATATAAGCGTTTTGCTGACATGGTTCACATTTGTTATCAACACCTACTATGTTATGTGACGTCTCTGCTGGAGAGTATATCTCCAAGCTCTTGCGTGGAGTTCTTGCTCGGATCTCTTTTCCTTGTGCTCATGATCAAAATGGCGTCACAAGCATCATTACCTTGACGGCTCATGTTAATGGTCGTCGCCTCTCTTCCACCGCACTTTCTGGCCGAGTCTGACACCACTTCCATCTAGCTCATCAACCTTCAGCCATCCAGAGCTCCATAGGGTGGCGCGTTCCTTTCAAGTGTCTAATCATTTCTTGATTGTCAGCGCTTCAATTGTTTGGTTGTGTTTGCTATGTCCTTGCCCCTTGTGAAGGCACCAAACTGACTACTCGACCTGTTGAGTGTGTCGTTATAGGATACAACGATGAGCATAAGGGATCTCTCTCTTGTGATCATGTTGGTCGTCTGATGCCTATTTCTCAAGATGTGACTTGATGAGTCTCTTCCGTTCTACTCACGTCCATCTTCCTTAACCCTTTCAATGGAGGATATTTCTTTCCTGACTTTTCCCGACTCTCATATCACCGTTGTTGAGCCCTTATCCATTTATCATACTGCTCATGCTAATTCAATTATTGCAAATCCAACATCATCTCCTATGATTTCCACACCTCGCTTATCAAAGAATTCAACACCTTCATCACCGGTGGCTTCCTTGTCACAATCACCTGAGATTGCCCAGATCATTCCTGCTCATATTCTTTTATCTTTTCCTCACTTTTATACACGTCATTCACGTGTTGTAGATGTGTCTACTGATATGCCATCTGCCCCATCTCAGCCTACTTATGGCTTGTGTGCTCATTCGCCTTCCACCTGTTGACCGCCTTGGTCTTCCAAGCGCTAGCGCTACTGTTCTCGAGTCGGCTTCTTATCATGATGTTGTTCAGCTTTGCAATGGCAGAGGAGGTTGATGCCCTTGAGCGCACTGACATGTGGGATCTTGTTTCTCTTCCTCCTCATCCTCATCCCCTCACTTATAAGGGGTCCACAAGGTTAAGGCAAACACTAAACATAGCATTGACCGTAATTCTTTATATATCACAACATACTTTCATAATCTACTAACATGAAAGGCAAATTTGAAAGAGGTCTTTGCAAATTCAATAAATGTTCACAAATTCAAAAGATATGTTTGTGAATTCAAAAAATATTCATGAATTCAATATAAGTTTGTGAATCCAAAAAATGTTGACGAATTCAAAAAATGTTCATGGCAAAATCAAAATATGTTCACAGATTCTAAAAAAAGTTTGGGGATACCAAAAATGTTCAAAAGATTTAAGAAAGAAAAGGAATGAAAAAACAAACAGGAAGAAACCAAAAGAAAAACAAAACAAAGATATAGAGAAACGCATAAAAATAAGAAACGAAAAAACGGTTGGAACAATCCGGATCACTTCTAAAAGACTGTTTCTTGTTCTTCATCACGTGATGCTTCTTCATCGACCTCTTTATTTGAGCCCCTGGCTAGGCTGGAGATTGATTACACGATGTAGGTGTCTGCTAGCTGCTTATTTTGGTTCTCCATCGATAGGCTTTGCAAGTTTTCCTACTTCCTCTAGGTGGTACAGAGAGACCACTTTTCTACAATATCTTGTTACAATATCAGGTACACCTCCATGGATCCATGGTACTCACGCGTCTTTTCATACAACTTGTGGTAATTCTAATTTGCCCTCCATTCCGCCTCTAGATTCTCTTGTTCATGTTCTTACTGCTGATGGTACTTCCCTCCCAGTCGTTAGTAGAGGCACTCTTGGCACTTCGTCTTCTCATGTTTCTTCTTTTCATCATGATCCTCGACTTCACTACACTGATCGTCTGCATGTTGTGGATTCTTCTCATGAGCCATCTCCCTCGACTACTATGTCTTCTTCTGTTGGCAACGCACTACCTCTAGCTCAGACCACTTATGGCTTTCGAGCTCGCCCGCTTCTGCCTACTTACAGATATTGTTATTGCATCGCTCTTCCTGAGACGGACTTCTTATTGTGATGTTGTTAATCATCCTAAATGGCATCGAAGATTGATGCTCTTGCCTGCATCAACATGTGGGATCTCATTTCTCTTCCTCCGACATCACTTGTCAGTGGATCTAGAAGGTTAAGACGAAGGTGCCTGGTGCATTGATGGTCGTCGCCTCTCTTCCTCCTCACTTTTGGGTTGAGGTTAATTCTACTTCGACCTATCTCAACATTCACCATTCCTCTGCTCTACTGGGTGAGATTCCTCTCAAGCGTCTTTTTGGTCGTCCCCGTGACTACTCGACGCTTCTTTTGGTCTATTGCGTTTGCAGTGTTCTTCTAACCTTTGTGAACGCCCCAAACTAACTGTTCAGCTTGTTGAATGTGTCTTCTTAGAGTCTAGTGATAGCACAGGGGCTATTGGTGTTGGGATTCTATCGGTAGTCGGATACGCATTTCTCGGTATGTGACTTTTCATGAGTCTCGCCCTTTCTATCCAAGTCCATCGTCTCCTTTGGCCTCCCACATTAACGATATTTCTTTCCTCAATTTCCTCGATACACCTATCACTCATGTATTGCCCTCTTCCACCCATCCCACCGTGTCTTCCCGCTACACCACCTTGTTTGTTACCTCGGGCTACCTCACCTCACTTGTCCCTTAAGGCTTCCCCGATGATTCCTCCTCATCCTCTTCACTACACTACTGGTCCACATGTTGTGGATTCTTCTATGTAGATTTACAGTTACAATTATATCATTTTAGAAATCGTATGTAGGTTTGACTAGATGTCTAGGCCCATGTCTGTACTCTATAATATCATATGTAAATACAAGGGTGTGCCTTAACTTATCACCATCCTCCAAAAGGCAATCTCTACTCCAACCTAGGGCGTGCATTACATAATGGAAAATACAAAAATCTTTCAAACTTTGACAAAAACTTATAGAAGTAATTGTAACTCAAATAAATAGCTATGTTTGCGATTTCAAAAGGAAGATACTAATGATAAGGTGTCGAAGAAATATGCATGCATGTTGTATCATGCTTATAGAGGGAACTCACATGAGCTGCAGAACGATCCTCATCTCCAAGGAATTGAGTATTTGAAGTTGGTGAATGAGAACTTAAATCCATCAGCGGATCTATCTGTAGGAAATGAGGGGAAAAAGGACTTACACTTGCCTGTTTTACTAATGACCTTACAGAGAATTGTAACCCTGTGCAACCACCAAGATGGTGCTTGACAGTGCATTTACCATGCAGCACATAGAAGATTTGAATATCTATTGGGTATATGGCCTAACCACAGGAGCAAGTTATACTTTAAACTACCTGCAGATCTGAAAATGTAACAAAGCAAAAGCAGCCGTAGCGGTTTGTGTGTCTCTACAGCATGGTCTGCAATAAGAAATACTCGAGAAACAACCTACATACAGACCAAAGCAGAATAGTAAGCATCTGCCAACCTTTGAACTGAGAGATGGAGGAAAGGGCAAAAAATTCAGTAAATAATAACAAGGATTCATTACCACAACATTTGTCATAGTTTGTTTGAAACTGTAGCATACAACAGCTTATAAATGGACTGGCACACACAAACTGGAAATTTGCACTTTGCACTTTGACAAGGTAACAAAGGAAACGTTACAACATATGCAAGTCTACAGAAGCTAGCCTCCTTCAAAAAAACATGATTCTCTTTTGCCATAGACTAGCACATATGCCTAGAAATTCAGTACTGGCCATGTTTTGAATTAGATAAAACCTGCCACACTCGCTAACATTTTGTTAGTAGTATGCTTAAAATCCATGATCGGACTAGGAAGGCAACAAAGCTGTTTACATGTTAGTTAGTAATAAGGTCGAGCGCTTCTTAAATGCATGACAATAACACTGATTTGCCTCCAGTTGAAAACAAACTAGCCGAAAAGCATAATACAAGGCCATGTATATATACACCATTGATTTACGTTCATTCCAATCCATTAGCATAACACAGAAACATAGTGTATACTGATTAGATATAATCGACAACATGTTAGGGTGGCAATCTAGCACACCAACCCACAAGGTGATCAGAATGAAATTATATACTCCCAGCACAGCGCAAGAAAGGCAGGTGTGCATCGTTGCTCCCTAAAATAATAATCAATTAAAGAGCCTTAAGTGTGTTGTTTGTTAAACCTGTTCTGTTTGAGTTCATAGTAAACTTGATATGTCCTTCTCTATACTGCATGCCTTTTTAATTCTGGTAATTATAATACCATAGTCATCACTCATCATTATAGGTTTCACTTTTTTGTTTGCAAACTCTGCAGACTGTCCGATACATGGCAAGGTACTAACGATGGATGCCAAAAAATCATGTCTTTTTGAAAACAACAGAGCCGCATTTAGCTTGACATGTGATGTGATCCAACGTACCTCGGTGTTCCGGCGAAGTTGGTAGAACAGCGAGATTGGATGCTTCCGTAGACCGCTCGATGCCTATTATGTGGCAAAGGAGGGAGTTCATGTGGAGTTCGTGTCCGTTACAAGTTGATGCCGTGCTCGAACATGACACAACATTGGCAAAGGAGGGTGGAAGAGTCCGTGTCCGGTACCCGTTGATGGCATAATCGTCCTGCTTTGCACATGAACGGATAACAACTACAATGGACAATAATATAAACCTGAGACTATAACATGTAGCATCTAAATAACAAAGAATTGGAAATATTACCAGAGAGAAAACCCACTCTGATAAACAAGCAATAGTACTTGGACTAAATATGGTATTTAGACATAGCCGGCCATTAACATGAGGTCATTGTTTTGGATTTTATCAGTAATGTGCTTAGGGAACTTTTGTGTACTTTTCTATTGATAGCCAGAAGCCATGGATAATGTATCTGATCTATGACAAGAACATGTGTCACAAGTTATCAGCTAATTACATCTTTGCTTCCAATTCTATAACTACGAGGGTAATGAAACCTTAGAGTAATTATTAATATCTCAACAATACCTATGTCTTTTCAGTAAATCTGTGGCTCATGTGCTATCATGATAATTATTTTCGTGAAATAAAAAATATGTACAGTGTGAAAGAAAATAATTAGAGAAAGACAATAGTATTAGTACGTACCAACTACCATGATAATTATTCTCGTCATATAGGTATTATTTTGAAAGAAATCAGTTAAGGATAACCAAACATGAGTACCACAACAACAGCATACCATTTTCAATTGGGATGTTTTACTTTACCATAAATAAAGTAGGACACCATGAGATAAGTAATTTGTGTTTGTACTTTGGGCAAGAGGAAATAGTTGAGAACATAATGATCAGACGTACTCCCTCTGTCCCAAAATATAAGAACGTTTTTTAGACTATACTAGTGTCCAAAACGTTCTTATATTTTGGGACAGAGGGAGTACTAGATAACTGAACACTGAACCAACTGAAAAATATTCTAGATTTCCTCATCCTATATAATATGTTCCCATGACCTGAACACATAGCATAGAAGGTATATCTTGGAAAAATATATATAGAGCAACGGAACGAAGGAAGCTAACCCTTGCACTGTTGCGAGAATTTATACTATAATCACCAAACAAAGTGGAAAACAAAGTTAATACTGATCATTGCTACTAGAAAGACTTATGTTTAATCCAGCAGTGCATGAATGCAATGCAACCACAACAACAACCTGAATATTCGTCTAGAAATATGTGTTCGCTGCCATTTACCGATCTTCACAACTGTCGATTACTGCTACAGATATAATGAGCATGCATGAAGAAAATCAAAAGGTGGGTTATACATTTATCTTACTCTGTCTGATCATGATTGATCATTATTGGTTTCTTTTTGCTATCAACATCAGAGGATGCTTTACACTATGATTTAAGGGAAAATACATCAGTCAATTACCATCAAGTTGGTTGATGTGACGCTTGGAGTGCCGGACGTTGCTCACTGGTATCCTTTGGTGATTCGTCACTAACTGGTCCTGGAGTGCCTTCGGACGAGCGGGAGAGCCGTAGTGCGGGTGGTGGTGCGGCAAGACAGTGCAGGCCACAAGGGCGATGAACAAATACTACCCTCTGTTCATAACTGCTAAGAAGAAGACATCCTTCATTATAAAAGATAAACATGTTGGATGAACACGTCAAAATCATTGATCGATAAAGCATGGAATGCAACAAAAATGTCCGACTTTGTACAGACCAACATACTACTATTTGCTCGAAGCTAAAGTTCAGTTGTGCACTTAAACCCCACGTTTAAACCACAATATATTATGAGCAGACAGGAATCCTTGAATAAAAGGATGCATCTCTAGATCTCACATGATAGATCTGTATCTTGCAGGGCGTTCAGGTCCCCAGTAACTTAGTTGATCTTAACTTAATGGGAGCAACTTCCAATGGATATAACCTATTCTGATATTTTTGCTTTGTATATTAACTGTCAAACAATTTGCTTGATGGATGCACTTCATTGTAAATTGGATGCACTTCATAGTAGTTCATCCAGGATCAGAATAGTAGTTCATAGTAGAAGGGGATTGGGGGTACATAACCACGGCCGCCATCACCGGCGTGTGCAGCGGCGGGTGGACTGGCTGGCCTTCATCTTCTTCTTCATCGCCATGCGGGGTGGCACATCGTCGTCGTCGTCCTCGGCGGAGTCGAGGTCGATCTGCTAGGAATGACAGCCTGGCTCCAGCTCCTCGCCGGCATTTGCACCAGTTCTTCCTCCTCCTCCTCCTCCTTAGGCTCCCCACCGATGATCGGCGGCGGCGCGATAGCCGTATCCCATTACAATGCGGCACGACGGTCATTAGGAGCCCAGTAGTTCTTGTACTTGCACCACTTCTTTCTCTGTTTAGCATCGTCGGAGATGGTCTGATTCATGGCCCAGCGAATGATGTCAACTGCCATCGCGCCCTTCGCTGGGTCAGAAATCAGCGTCTTCAGCTCTTCTGCAGTGGCCTTCATGAGCACTGCATTAGATTCCTTCTACATGTCAGGCATGGAGCCGAAGTTCGAGCACACCTCCATGGTGTTCTCGAACTTGGTGCGTACACCAGCCTACCACCCTAGGAAGAAGGCCCTCCAGCCAATACCCCAAGGGAAGAGGTTGGCGTTGGAGCTGGAGTTAGAGCTCATGGTGATGGGAGGAGGAAGGTTGACAGTGAGAGAAGAGAGGGGCTGGGTAAGTAGTGTTGGGCAGGGTGAGTAAATATAGGGGCAATGGAGAGGAGGAGAAAAGTGACAGTCATGTTGTTTTAACTGCATGCTCTTCAATAAGCCATGAACTCTGTGTTGTGACTGACTCCATGAATTGTGTGCAGATCGAGGAGAGCAATGAGGTGCTCCTGACCATTGAGAACAAGGGCAAGCAGCCCCTTCACCCAATGTCCGACGAGGTTGTGCTGCCGCCCACCACCGAGGAAGACCTGAAGACGCCTGAGGGTCGTGACGACGAGGGCATGGAGGAGCCCCCCAGCAACAGGCGCCGCAACTACGGCCACTACCATCAGGAGGATGGCCCGACTCACTTCTACAAGGTCATCCTTGCACCGAAGCTTGAGTGCATCCCTATGCCCTTGGACTTCACCAAGCACTTCGTCGCGGTGCCGACGGAGTTCAAGCTCAGGAACAACACCGGCTGCTCCTGGAAGGTGACGGTGAAGCTGATGAACGTCAGGGTGACCCTGGATCAGGGTTGGGACACCTACGCAGCCGTTCATCAGATCAAGATCGGCTACATGGTGACGTTCAAGCTCCTCACTCCCGACACCCTCAAGGTCATCATCTTCGATGAGGATGGCATTGAGGTCGTCAACAAGTGCGGGAAGCACGACGAAGTCTTCGCCGCCAAGGAGTAGGGCCGGGGCACCTCCTTTCTAATTACTATCGAGTCTGCTTTGAACTGTTTATGGTTTAGGCATTGAACTGTTATGAAGTATGGTACTACTTATCTGAATTATGCTGTTAAGTAGTTGATGCTCTGTTTATACTCTGCTTTGCTTATAATGTGTGCTGCATGGTTGTGCCGAGGTGTGTTGGTAACGTCACCAACTAGCCAAAGAGGTTACCACACACCAGGCGTTGCATACAACCAAACACCATGCCTTGGGTTTGTCCACTAACATGCGGGTAACCAAACACCAGGCAGTGTGGTTCAGCCCATGCAGGTAAGAGGGCATGCAGGCAACCAAACAACTCGCAGATGTCGCATATGAGGTTATTTTTTAGAGCCAGGCTGAATGGAGAAGGGTATGCAACGTAGGTACTGTAGCACACGGCAACCAAACACTCCCCAAATGCGGCACGCCACGTCTTCCCCCTGCTAGGGAATATCTCACTACGGGGACAACTAGCCTTGGTGATGTCATCCATGCGACCATGCAGCAGGCTTGGCGGTTAGTCGCTCGATTCCATATCATGTGCGTGACACGCCGCACGATGTCAAAAAAATGTGACACGCACGCCTCTTATTTCCCGGTTCATTTCCCTAACTTGGCAACTCTCTCGATCTCTTGTCTCCTCCTCGTCTCTCCCATCGTGGGGGCAAGCCAACAAGAGCAGATCGAGCACCAGCAATTGCCGTCTAAATTCAAGGTAACGAGCAAACGTTTGTCCCTCTTTGCATGTCCAGTAACCTAGTACATGGACAATACTATTCTTTGCTCTGATTTTCTAATTTCTTCTTTGGTCTGTCTAGATGTGCCCGACCTATTGCACATCTAAAGTGACTTAATTAGACATAAAAATAAAAATAAAATATTTGCATAAATCTTCTTGTAAAATGAATGGCATATAGGATTTAGAAGTGCAATACTTAAGGTGCATATCGCCCCTCTGATAAAAACCATTATTGCTTTATTTTTACTTTTCATCTAGTAACGTGCATGAATGGATATGGTGGGTAAGATTTGAAAACGTTTGACATCAACCAGGCTCTACTTTGCTTTATCTTTATTTCACTTGCCAGGTCATTGTTGTCGATATTGAGGTGAGGACTCTCTCTTTATTCTCGTTTGATTTATCACTAAATGATCTAACAAATGCATGATTTAATTACTAAATATTGATTCATTGAATGAATATTCGAGTAAATTCACCTTTTTCTATGAAAGCAAGGATTGGGCTGGGTTGCTTATTCGTTATCACGGAGCAACCCGGTACCTTTTCTTAGGCGAGCGACTGAGACGAGAGCTTTCAATTATGCCGTTTTGGTCAAATCCCAGGGCTCTTTTTGATTTGATGCAAAAGTGTCTCTTTTTCCCCGAACTTTGATTGATGTAGGCTATGGAGTGATGTTTTTCAAAGAGAAATCCATCCCCACATTTAGATAACAATGTAGCACTAGTGCAGAACCGGCCTTCAGTGCCGGTTCGTAATGGCCTTTAGTGCCGGTTCGGCAACCGGCACTAAAGAGTGGGGACTAAAGGTCCCCCCCCCCTTTAGTACCGGTTCGTCACGAATCGGTGCTAAAGTGCCACCACGTGGCACGAGCCAGGCCCGGGTGCATGTAGGACATTAGTACCGGTTGGTAACACCAACCGGTACTAAATGTTTGGGTGTTTTTTTAAATTTTTCCTTTAATTTTGTGTTTTCAATTTAATTTAGTGATTGTTTTACATTATAATGAGTTGCTAAATCGTTAGGTGAAAGTACCGCAGATTATAGTTTCGACTGGATGCATTGGATCCTATAGGATATGGCATATACTTGATCACTTAGCTAGGATCCATCCAGCTGAAACTAATCTGCGGTTTCTTTCATTAAACTATATAATAACTCATCATCATCATCAGCATATTAATAGAAAAACTCTTGCATCATATCATCAACATGAGTATATATACTCTAGCTAGCTATAGCTAAAAATCATCGTAGTCATCATTATCACTATTTAATCATCATAGTCATTACGCTATCTAATCACCACCAACACTAGCTTAAAGAAGAAACATTCACTTGTACCAGAAGCAAAAATATCATCGAGTTCAACATGATGATCATGATATTATAAGCGTTATAACACCACAAAAGCAAATCACTCTTTGAGATTAAGTTCAGGACGAAGAACACGGACATGAGAGGACAAGTACTAAGAGCATGAATCACTCCTGCTGCTCTCTCTCAGGTAAAATAGCATAGAACATGTATAGCTCTCCTGATTTATCATACTGGAGCATGCAGATGAACCTGTATCCTAATTGTGGGCTGCGCTTCTCATTGCTACCCCCTAGTACTTCTCTGCGATCGTTAACAATTTTTCCTCCAATCTTTCACTATTAAGCATTCATCGCTTCTAGAAATCCTGAATGCACTCATGTGCAATGTAGGATATCTTGTCCGTAAGCTAACAATTGACATCCCCTGAGGCACAACTGTCATCCGGAGTCCCTGTTGAATAACATCG
Organism: Triticum dicoccoides; assembly: GCF_002162155.2. Classification (NCBI taxonomy): domain Eukaryota; kingdom Viridiplantae; phylum Streptophyta; class Magnoliopsida; order Poales; family Poaceae; genus Triticum; species Triticum dicoccoides. Next base: position 633,640,728 of record NC_041389.1, read on the forward strand.
TATAGTACTTAATTAATATACTTAGCAATGAAAGTTTAGCAAAAAAAATATGTATGCAAAAGATGCACCGGGGACAAATAGTAAAATCTTACCATCATTCCTAAATAGATGTGATCGTAGTTCAATACGATCACTATTGGTCGCACATTTTGAGTACTAACATTTCTAAGTGCAGGAAGAAAATTTGTCTTGACAGTATGAAAATCCTCAAGCCATGAAACATAATGACTTAACTCCTCGCAGTTTAGTTCAGCTCCGGGACAGTAGTAGGTCCTGTCTACATAGCGCCGGACATGTTTGCTTGAATGGAAATAAGCTGTCAATAGAAATTAGTTGTCAACTATTTTTGAATAAGCAATATCAAAGACAAAAATATAGTTGAGAAGAACTCACATAATGTTAGAACTTGAGGCGTCTGCACATTGACCCAGATGTCTCTATTACCTTCAATATCATCTTCCGGATGAATATCAAAGGTGATAACCATATCAGACTCAAATGCATAAGCCTTGCATAGTGCTTGCCAAGTTTTGCATTCAAAATAGGTGTACGTGTTTGCATTGTATACTTTGACGTTGAAAGTATAACCATGCTCAGTTTTTAGGTAAACTCTCTTTACCTCCATAGTTTCCATAGCATTGAAACCTATCTTATCCAAGACAAAAATTCTTGCATGGTAGGGGATGCGCTAGTAGAATAGTGAAAATTAAAAATTATAAGTTGAAGCAAATGAAGCATATATAAGTCATGCTTAATTACGAAAAAAGACTTGTCGTTGTGACTTACTGTATCGAATTCGAAGGTCTCATCCAGCTTTGTGCTGAATCGCCTATCATCAACAATGAAATTTCTGTCGCACAGGCCACGCTGGTCTTCACAGTATTCACACATAATGAAATCTTTTTCGTCGTCAGACGACATTTACTATGTTCATATAGGCGAAACATTAAACACTTACTAATTTAATTAATTCAACTGTTTCTATTAATTCAACTAGTTCTGTTAATTCAACTAATTCAACTAAGCATTTACTAAAAATAAACTTGTTCTATTAATTTTCTTACTATAAACTTGTTCTATTAAAATCTCATATACCTAAATTTTAATTAGTTCAAATAATCTCATATACCTAAATTTTCTTACTAAAAATAAACTACTTATATTAATTCAACTAGTTCAACTAAGCATTTACTAAAAATAAACTAGTTATATTAATTCAACTAGTTCAAATAATCTCATATACCTAAATTTTCTACCTAAAAATAAACTAGTT
>NC_041389.1:633642483-633675775 GCF_002162155.2 Triticum dicoccoides
AATAATCTCATATACCTAAATTTTCTTACTAAAAATAAACTAGTTATATTAATTCAACTAGTTCAAATAATCTCATATACCTAAATTTTCTTACTAAAAATAAACTAGTTATATTAATTCAACTAGTTCAAATAATCTCATATACCTAAATTTTCTTACTAAAAATAAACTAGTTATATTAATTCAACTAGTTCAACTAAGGATTTACTAGAAATAAACTAGTCCTATATTCATCTAGCTAACAACTTTTCTATCTAATTAATCTAAACAATAGAAAACAGAAAATAAGTAAAAAAATGTGTGTGTGTGTAGTATTGTGTGTGTATGCGTGTGTACATATGTGTGTGTAGTGTCTCTGTGTGTGTATATGTGTGTGTCTATGCACATGTGTGTATGTGTGGGTACGAGAGCGGGCCGGGGGGTGCTACTTCTTGAGCTTGCGTTGGTTTTCCTTAAAGAGGAAAGGGTGATGCAACAGAGTAGCGTAAGTATTTCCCTCAGTTTTTGAAAACCAAGGTATCAATCCAGTAGGAGGCTCCTCAAAAGTCCCACGCACCTACACAAACAAACAAAGAACTCGCAACCAACACAATAAAGGGGTTGTCAATCCCTTCACGGCCACTTGCGAAAGTGAGATCTAATAGAGATAGTATGATAAGATAAATATATTTTTGGTATTTTATAATATAGATGCAAAAAGTAAAGATGCAAATAAAAGTAGATCGAAAGCAAATATGATAAGAGATGGACCCGGGGGCCATAGGTTTCACTAGAGACTTCTCTAGAGATAGCATAAATATTACGGTGGGTGAACAAATTACTGTCAAGCAATTGATAGAAAAACGAATAATTATGAGATTATCTAGGCATGATCATGTATATAGGCATCACGTCCGCAACAAGTAGACCGACTCCTGCCTGCATCTACTACTATTACTCCACACATCGACCGACTCCTTCCTGCATCTAGAGTATTAAATTCACAAAGAACAGAGTAACGCCTTAAGCAAGATGACATGATGTAGAGGGATAAACTCATGCAGTATGATATAAACCCCATCTTTTTATCCTCGATGGCAACAATACAATACGTGCCTTGCAACCCTTTCTGTCACTGGGTAAGGACACCGCAAGATTGAACCCAAAGCTAAGCACTTCTCCCATGGCAAGAAAGATCAATCTAGTAGGCCAAACCAAACTGATAATTCAAAGAGACTTGCAAAGATAACTCAATCATACATAAAAGAATTCAGAGAAGTTTCAAATATTATGCATAGATAAACTTGATCATAAACCCACAATTCATCGGATCTCGACAAACACACCGCAAAAAGAGATTACATCGAATAGATCTCCACAAGAGAGGGGGAGAACATTGTATTGAGATCCAAAAAGAGAGAAGAAGCCATCTAGCTAATAACTATGGACCTGTAGGTCTGTGGTAAACTACTCACAACTCATTGGAAGGGCTATGGTGTTGATGTAGAAGCCCTCCGTGGTCGATTCCCCCTCCGGCAAAACACCGGCGAAGGCTCCAAGATGGGATCTCGCGGATACAGAAGGTTACGGCGGTGGAAATTGTGTTTTGGGTGCTCCCTGGATGTTTTCGGGGTACGTAGGCTTATATAGGAGGAAGAAGTAAGTCGGTGGCCACCCGAGGGGCCCACGAGACAAGGGGCGCACCCTACAGGGGGGGGGGGGCGCCCTCCTATCTCGTGGCCGCCTCGGATGCTTCTTGACTTGCACTCCAAGTCCTCTAGATCACGTTCATTCCAAAAATCACGCCTCCGAAGGTTTCATTCCGTTTGGACTCCGTTTGATATTCCTTTTCTTCGAAATACTGAAATAGGCAAAAAAACAGCAATACGGGTTGGGCCTCCAGTTAGTAGGTTAGTCCCAATAATGATATAAATGTGTAAAATAAAGCCCATAAACATCCAAAAGAGGTAATATAATAGCATGGAACAATCAAAAATTATAGATCGCCTCGTCGGAGTAGGATCTGAAGAAACTTTATTTAGCGCCGTCATCGCCGCCGCCGAAGCAAAAATGATGAACAACCTAAAAACCTAAACTACGAGAGCCTAAAAAACGATGCACACGCGTGGATCCGGCGACCCCCTCACCACCGATGACCAAAGTCGCCGGCAGAGGGGAGCCACCGAAGGCCGGCGGCGGAAGCGAGTCCGCTAGCGCTAAAAGCTAGATCAGGCAAAGACTCCTATTGCAGCCTACATTGATCAGTACCGCCTTTTAGCCAAAACGCGCTACTGCTACAGAGAAGTACATAAAAATACATTGATCACCAATGATCTTTTTGTATAGAATCTAAATTGTCAATAGGAATCTACCCCGATTTACCGGCGAAGACTCCTATTGCAGCCACAGATCCTACACATAGAGTTCAGTGAAGACCAAATGCTTGTGATAGTTTGAGAAGTAACATATTTAAGGTGGTAAAAATCTTGCTAGGGGAGCAAGGTGGGACTAAAAATAGCCCCTGCCACCACCTCTTTACTACCGGTTTGTGCCACGAACCGGTACTAAATATGCTGGTGGCCGGCCAGCACCTTTAGTACCGGTTCGTGGCACGAACCGGTACTAAAGATTCACATTGAACCGGTACTAAAGATCTCCTCCCGCCTAGCCATTTGAACCGGCACTAATGGACACATTAGTGCCGGCTCAAATGCAAACCAGTACTAATTTATCTCAGATTTGACCCTTTTTCTACTAGTGTAGTCACTTCAAGACCACCCGTGAGATGTAAGCAAAGTGACCAACTCAACAACAGAAAAAGATGTAATCAAAGTGCAACAAATGTTATTGGTGCATCATCATCTAAATTAATTTATCTATCTCTATAGATGATGCCATATGATTCAGCTGATTGGAAGATAATTTCATAGTACGCCAGCAAACCTAAGAAGCAAGATTAAATTAGGCGAAGATATTCAACTAGGATACCTTACAGACCACCGCTAAATTTTGATTATCCACGGAAGGGTGTTGGAAGTGATTGACGTAGATTTAATCCAGAATAGTTCAAGGATTGTGGTGGTTCGCTTGAGTACCATGAAAATGTGCATAAGAGCATCTCTAACCGGTCCTCTATAATTTAAATGAGTAAACCACTGAGTATCTTTTAGAGGAGTATATTTAATCCTCTAAAAAAGTGTGGTTTCTAACCAAATCCCTAAATTTAACTCCCTAAAACTTACATTTGGCTCATAGAGTTCGTTGAACACTTGCTATACATTTCCACGGCGAGTGGTGACAATGGTGACCATGTCGGGACGAGCAACACCAAGGACGTGCGTCCATGTCCCTCTATTCCCCGACGTTAGCTTGGTCCGTCCCAGAGGCAACAATGCATAGGTTGCTAAAGGAAATATGCCCTAGAGGCAATAATAAAGTTATTATTTATTTCCTTATTTCATGATAAATGTTTATTATTCATGCTAGAATTTTATTAACCGGAAACTTAGTACATGTGTGAATACATAGACAAAACATAGTGTCCCTAGTATGCTTCTACTTGACTAGCTCGTTAATCAAAGATGGTTATGTTTCCTAACCATAGACATGTGTTGTCATTTGATGAACGAGATCACATCATTAGGAGAATGATGTGATGGACATGACCCATCTGTTAGCTTAGCATTATTATCATTACAGTTTCATTGCTACTGCTTTCTTCATGACTTATACACGTTCCTCAGACTATGAGATTATGCAACTCCCGAATACCGGAGGAACACCTTGTGTGCTACCAAATGTCACAACCTAACTTGGTGATCATAAAGGTGCTCTACATGTGTCTCTGAAGGTGTTTGTTGGGTTGGCATAGATCGAGATTAGGATTTGTCACTCCGTGTTTCGGAGAGGTATCTCTGGGCCCTCTCGGTACTGCTCATCACTATAAGCCTTGCAAGCAATGTGACTAATGAGTTAGTTGCGATATGAAGCATTACAGAATGAGTAAAGAGACTTGCCGGTAACGAGATTGAACTAGGTATGATGATACCGACGATCGAATCTCGGGCAAGAAACATACCGATGACAAAGGGAACAACATATGTTGTTATGCGGTTTGACCAATAAAGATCTTCGTAGAATATGTAGGAGACAATATGAGCATGTAGGTTCCGCTATTGGTTATTGACCGGAGATGTGTCTCGGTCATGTCTACATAGTTCTCGAACCTGTAGGGTCCACACGCTTGATGTTCGATGATGATATGTATTATGAGTTATGTATTTTGATGACTGAAGGTTGTTCGGAGTCCCGGATGAGATTACGGACATGAGGAGGAGTCTCAAAATGGTCGAGACATAAAGATTGATATATTGGACCATGTTATTCGGACACCGAAAGTGTTCCGGGTGGTTTGGGGTAAAAACGGAGTGCCGGAGGGGTTACCGAAACCCCGGGGGAACTAATGGGCCACCATGGGCCTTAGTGGAGAGAGAGGAGGGCCATCAGGGCAGCCCCCCCAAGCAGTCTGAATTGGACTAGGGGAAGGGGGCGGCGCCCCCATTTCCTACTCGCTCTCCCTCTCCTTCCTTCCTCCTCTCTTCCTTGTAGAGGAATCCTACTAGGACTAGTAGTCCTAGTAGGACTCCCTTTCCTTGCCGCGGCCCCTAGGGCCGACCGACCTCCCCCTCCCTCCTTTATATACGAGAGCAGGGGGCACCCTAGGACACACCAAGTTTTGGCTTAGCCATGTGCGGTGCCCCCCTTCACAGTTACACACCTCGATCATATCGTTGTAGTGCTTAGGCGAAGCCCTGCACCGGTAACATCATCATCACCGCCGCCACGCCGTCGTGCTGACGGAACTCACCCTCGTCCTCAACTGGATCAAGAGCACGAGGGACGTCATCGAGCTGAATGTGTGCTAAACGCGGAGGTGACTTACATTCGGTACTTGGATTGGTTGGATTGCGAAGAAGTTCGACTACATCAACCGCGTTACTAAAATGCTTCCGCTTTCGGTCTACGAGGGTACATGGACACACTCTCGCCTCTCGTTGATATGCATCTCCTAGATAGATCTTGCATGATCATAGGAAAGTTTTTGAAATTACCGCATTCCCAACAGTGGCATCCGAGCCAGGTCTATGCGTAGATGTTTTATGCACGAGTAGAACTTAAAGAGTTGTGGGTGATAATAGTCATACTGCTTACTAATACGTCTCCGTCGTATCTATAATTTTTGATTGTTCCATGCCAATATTATTCAACTTTCATATACTTTTGGCAACTTTTTATACTATTTTTGGGACTAACATATTGATCTAGTGCCCAGTGCCAGTTCCTGTTTGTTGCATGTTTTATGTTTCGCAGAAACCCAATATCAAACGGAGTCCAAATGGGATAAAAACGGATGGAGAATTATTTTGGAATATTTATGATTTTTGGGAAGTAAAAATCAACGCGAGACGATGCCCGAGGTGGCCACGAGGCAGGGGCACGTCCCTGACCCTCGTGGGCCCCTTGTAAGGTGGTTGCTGATCATCACCGCGATCTACACCAACACCTCCATCATCTTCACCAACATCTCCATCACCTTCCCCCATCTTTATTCAGCGGTCCACTCTCCCGCAACCCGTTGTACCCTCTACTTGAACATGGTGCTTTATGCTTCATATTATTATCTAATGATGTGTTGCCATCCTATGATGTCTGAGTAGATTTTCGTTGTCCTACCGGTGATTGATGAATTGCTATGATTGGTTTGATTTGCATGTTTTATTATTGATGCTGTCCTATGGTGCTCTCCGTGTCGCGCAAGCATGAGGGATTCCCGCTACAGGGTTTGCAATACGTTCATGATTTGCTTATGGTGGGTGGCATGAGTGACAGAAGCACAGACCCGAGTAAGTAGGTTGTTTGCGTATGGGATAAAGGGGACTTGATACTTTATTGCTATGGTTGGGTTTTACCTTAATGATCTTTAGTAGTTGTGGATGCTTGCTAGAGTTCCAATCATAAGTGTATATGATCCAAGAAGAGAAAGTATGTTAGCTTATGCCTCTCCCTCAAATAAAATTGCAATAGTGATTATTGGTCTAGTAAAGTAGTCAATTGCAGGGACAATTCCACAACTCTTACCACCACTTTTCCACACTCGCTATATTTACTTTATTGCATCTTTATCTAAACAGCCCCTACTTTTTATTTACGTGCTCTTTATATTCTTGCAAACCTATTCAACAACACCTACAAAGTACTTCTAGTTTCATATTTGTTCTAGGTAAAGCGAACGTCAAGTGTGCATAGAGTTGTATCGGTGGTCGATAGAACTTAAGGGAATATTTGTTCTACCTTTAGCTCCTCGTTGGGTTCGACACTCTTACTTATCGAAAGAGGCTACAATTGATCCCCTATACTTGTGGGTTATCACTTACCTCCAACGTCTTACTTTGATTCGGCAATATTGTTGGATGAAGCAGCCCGGACCGACATTACATAACCGCGTTGATAACCCACAAGTATAGGGGATCACAACAGTTTTCGAGGGTAGAGTATTCAACCCAAATTTATTGATTCGACACAAGGGGAGCCAAAGAATATTCTCAAGTATTAGCAGTTGAGTTGTCAATTCAACCACACCTGGATAACTTAGGCTGTGTTTGGTTGAGTTGTAGATTCTTGAAAAGCTGCTGTGGAAAAGCAGCTGTGGAGAAGCTGCTGTGAAAAAGCAGCTGTGGAAAAACTGGAGGCTGTTTGGTTCAAACAACTGTGAAACTGTAGATTTGGCCGTGAATTGCCTGTAATGCCCCTGAGCCTGAGTGAATATGTTTACATGCAAATTGACCATAATGCAATGATCCTACTACGAATATTGCTCATGTTATCAATATATATATGGTCCAACAAGCAATTAGGCAGCAATCCGTAGCAAGCAACCATCCAATGTACATCAATGCACCAAGTATTCATCAATAACCCAGTCACTGTACAACAACATAGGACAATATGCAGTCCACTTTCCATCAATATACAACAATTTGACAAGCAATGTGTATCAATATATCAAAAAACAACCATTGTTCATCACTTCACATGAATTCGATCAATACCAACAGAGAAAAAAAGCAGGAGGAAAGGGGAGCAGCTACTGAATGGAGGGAGGAGGTTGCGGCGGGACAGCCGGAGGCAGCGCCGGCGGCGGGGCGCGCGCTGGTGGAGGAGCAGCGGCCCTTGCTGGTCCGATGGTCCATGCAAGTACTTGAGGAAGGAGGAGATCCGCTGGGTAGTAGAGGAGAGAGGAGGTAGCAACGTGGCGGCGAACGCGGGAGGCGGCGCCGGCGGCAGTGGAGGGGCGCCGCCGGCGGCGGCGCTAGCTAGGAACCCTAGCTGTCGCTCAGGTCCAAGGGGATCGAGCGGTTTTTTCTGCGAGGATGAGATCTCTCATGGCTGACCATCGCTCGGGGGGAATATAACGAATCATTTTTTGACTTGCCAGTGGCAAAGGTGGGTAAATACCACAGAACGTCCAGGGGACAGCTAAAAATGCATTGCTGATGTTGGGGGTTCACCTGCTTCGAAAATTACACTACGGGAATCTGTAGCTTTTGCAACTTCAGCTTCTCACGTTTCTCCCTTTGCTTAGCTTATAGCTTCGAAAAGCCAAAAGCTGGCTCCAAAAGTCCAACCAAACACAGCCTTAGTATCTGCAGAAAAGTATTTAGTAGCAAAGTAGTATGGAAGTAACGGTAACGGTGGCAAAAGTAACAGTATCAGTTTTGTAGTAATTGTAACAACAGCAGCGGTAAAGTAACTAAGCAAAGAACAATATGTGAAAAGCTCGTAGGCATTCGATCAGTGATAGATAATTATGTCGCATGCGATTCCTCATGTAATAGTTATAACATAGGGTGACACAGAACTTGCTCCAGTTCATCAATGTAATGTAGGCATGTATTCCGAATATAGTCATACGTGCTTATGGAAAAGAACTTGCATGACATCTTTTGTCCTACCCTCCCATGGTAGCGGGGTCCTAATGGAAACTAAGGGATATTAAGGCCTCCTTTTAATAGAGTGCCGGACCAAAGCATTAATACATAGTGAATACATGAACTCCTCAAACTACGATCATGACCGGTAAGTATCCCGATTATTGTCACTTCGGGGTTAACGGATCATAACACATAATAGGTGACTATAGACTTGCAAGATAGGATCAAGAACTCACATATATTCATGAAAACATAATAGTTTCAGATCTGAAATCATGGCACTCGGGCCCTAGTGACAAGCATTAAGCATAGCAAAGTCATAGCAACATCAATCTCAGAACATAGTGGATACTAGGGATCAAACCCTAACAAAACTAACTTGATTACATGGTAAATATCATCCAACCCATCACCGTCCAGCAAGCCTACGATGGAATTACTCACGCATGGCGGCGAGCATCATGAAATTGGTGATGGAGGATGGTTGATGATGATGATTGCGTCGGATCCCCCTCTCCGGAGCCCCAAACTGACTCTAGATCAGCCCTCCCGAGAGAGATTAGGGCTTGGCGGCGGTTCCGTATCGTAAAACGCGATGAATCTTTTTTCTCTGTTTTTTTCTCCGCGAAAGTGAATATATAGATTTGGACTTGAGGTCGGTGGAGCTTCAGGGGGCCCATGAGGCAGGGGGCACGCCCCCACCCTCGTGGACAAGGTGTGGGCCGCCTGACGTTGATTCTTTCACGAATATTTTTTATTAATTCCAAAAAGTTTTTCCGTGGATTTTCAGGTCATTCCGAGAACTTTTATTTCTGCACAAAAATAACACCATGGCAGTTTTGCTGAAAACTGCGTCAGTCCGGGTTAGTTCCATTCAAATCATGCAAGTTAGAGTCCTAAACAAGGGCAAAGGTGTCTGGAAAAGTAGATACGATGGAGACGTATCAACTCCCCCAGGCTTAAACCTTTGCTTGTCCTCAAGCAATTCAGTTGACAAACTGAAAGTGATAAAGAAAAAGTTTTTCAAACTCTGTTTGCTCTTGTTGTTGTAAATATGTAAAGCCATCATTCAAGTTTTCAACAAAGATTATGGTCTAACCATATTCACAATAACACTTAGGTCTCATGTTTACTCATATCAATGGCATAATCAACTAGCAAGCAATAATAATAAATCTCGGATGACAACACTTCCTCAAAACAATCATAATATGATATAACAAGATGGTATCCCGCTAGCCCTTTCTGAGACCGCAAAACATAAATGCAGAGCACCTTTAAAGATCAAGGACTGACTAAACATTGTAATTCATGATAAAAGAGATCCAGTCATAGTCATACCCAATATAAATTAATAATAATGCATGCAAATGACAGCGGTGCTCTCTAGCGGGTGCTTTTTAATAAGATGGTGATGACTCAACATAAAAGTAAATAGATAGGCCCTTCGCAGAGGGAAGCAGAGATTTGTAGAGGTGCGAGAGCTCGATTCTGAAATAGAGATAAATAACATTTTGAGCGGTATACTTTCACTGTCAACATAACAACCAAGAGATCTCGATATCTTCCATGCTACACACATTATAGGCGGTTCCCAAATAGAATGGTAAAGTTTTTACTCCCCCTCCACCAACAAGCATCAATCCATGGCTTGCCCGAAACAACGGGTGACTCCAACTAACAACAATCCTGGGGGAGTTTTGTTTAATTATTTTGATTTGATTTGAACATAAGACTGGGCATCCCGGTGACCAGCCATTTTCTCGTCAATGAGGAGCGAAGTCCACTCCTCTTGAGAATAACCCGCCTAACATGGAAGTTACAGATAGCCCTAGTTGATACATGAGCTGTTCGAGCATACAAAATAGAACTTAATTTGAAGGTTTAGAGTTTGGCACATACAAATTTACTTGGAACGGCAGGTAGATACCACATATAGGAAGGTATGGTGGACTCATATGGAATAACTTTGGGGTTTATGGAGTTTGGATGGACAAGCAGTATTACCGCTTAGTACAGGTGAAGGCTAGAAAGACACTGGGAAGCGACCAACTTAGAGAGCAACAACAGTCATGAACATGCATTAAAATTAATCAACACCGAGTGCAAGCATGAGTAGGATATAATCCACCATGAACATAAATATCGTGAAGGCTATGTTGATTTTGTTTCAACTACATGCGTGAACATGTGCCAAGTCAAGTCACTCAAATCATTCAAAGGAGGATACCACCCTATCATACCACATCACAACCATTTTAATAGCATGTTGGCACGCAAGGTAAACCATTATAAGCTCCTAGCTAATTAAGCATGGCATAAGCAACTATAATCTCTAATTGTCATTGCAAACATGTTTATTCATAATAGGCTGAATCAGGAATGATGAACTAATCATATTTACAAAAACAAGAGAGGTCGAGTTCATACCAGCTTCTCTCATCTCAATCAGTCCATCATATATCGTCATTATTGCCTTTCACTTGCACGACCGAACGGTGTGGATAATAATAATAGTGCATGTGCATTGAACTAAGCTGGAATCTGCAAGCATTCAATTCAAGGGAGAAGACAAGGTAATATGGGCTCTTGGTTAAATCAACAATAATTCATATGAGAGCCACTCAACATTTTTAATTATGGTCTTCCCCTCTCGACCCCCAAAGAAAAGAAAAGAAACTATTTACGTGGGAAAGCTCCCAACAAGCAAAAGAAGAACGAGAAAACTTTTTGGGTTTTCTTTTAATTACTACTACAAGCATGGAAAGTAAAGTAACTAATTTTTTGGGTTTTTCTTAAGGTTTATCAGACACACAAGAAGAAATCAAGAAAAAGAAAATAAACTAGCATGGATAGTATAATGAAAAAGTATGAGCACCGATAACTAGAATGAGTGTGTGAACATAAATGTAATGTCAGTGAGAAATACGTACTCCCCCAAGCTTAGGCTTTTGGCCTAAGTTGGTCTATGCCCATGGATCACGGCTACTCTCTCCGGTGTACTGAGGAGTGTCATCTGGGTATCACTGGCTGGCGATCTCCTCCGGATCCCACTGATAATAGGACTGTCGATAAGGGTCAAGTGGTGGTTCCGACTCAGGCTCTGGAGCTGATGTCTGGCCCCGGTGCGCGTAAACGGCCTTCGACAAGATGAGGTACGTGCCTGTAGTCAAGTCAAACAAAGAGGGTGCATGCAAGATAATAGTCTCACTGTGAGTTTTATGAAATTTCAAATTATACATAAGCATCTTCTCATCATTTTTAACAATAAACTCATGTGCTACCATGCTCTTGTAATCTAGAAAAGTAGGAGGCAACATCTTTTCTTCTTTCTCATAATGCCTCATAGGTATCCTGAAGTGTTTAGCAAGGCGTGAAGCATAGATGCCTCCGAAGAGGGGGCCCTTTGTACGGTTCAGACTTAACCGTTTAGCGACAATAGCACCCATACTAACAGTGTTATCACGAAATAAAGCATGGCACAAAATAATAATATCGGAAACACTAAGGTTTCCACAGTTTCCGCGACCAATTAAGCATCGACTAGCAATATTGCAAAGTAGCATAAAACAGGAAAATGTATGCTAGTAATTCTTACATCGGAAACCTTCCTCGTTTGCCCGACAGTAATCATGTCAATAAATCCATCCACATCTTTACAATGTGGTTCCTTGATACGTCCATTTTGCATCATGCTTTTATATCAATATTTATTGCATTATGGGCTGTTATTACACATTATGTCACAATACTTATGGCTATTCTCTCTTATTTTACAAGGATTATCATGAAGAGGGAGAATGTCGGCAGCTGGGATTCTGGCTGGAAAAGGAGCAAATATTGGAAACCTATTCCACGCAGCTCCAAAAGTCCTAAAACTCCATGAAAGTCATTTTTGGAATTAAAAAGAATTATTCAGCAAAGAAAGTACCAGAGGGGGCCCACACCCTGGCACGAGGGTGGGGTGGGGGGCCCACCCCTACTGGGCGCGCCCCCTGTCTCGTGGGCCCCCCGGTGCCCATCTTCTACTATATGAAGGCTTTTACCCTCGAAAAAATCATAAGCAAGCTTACGGGACGAAACTCCGCCGCCACGAGGCGGAACCTTGGCGGAACTAATCTAGGGCTCCGGCGGAGCTGTTCTGCCGGGGAAACTTCCCTCCGGGAGGGGGAAACTTCTCATCGGGAGGGGGTCAATCTCCATCAACATCTTCACCAGCACTTTCTCCTCTCAAACCCTAGTGCATCTCTTGTATCCAATCTTGTATCTAAAACCACAAATTGGTACCTGTGGGTTGCTAGTAGTGTTGATTACTCCTTGTAGTTGATGCTAATTGGTTTACTTGGTGGAAGATCATATGTTCATATCCTTAATGCATATTAATACTCCTCTGATTATGAACATGAATATGCTTTGTGAGTATTTACGTTTGTTCCTGGGGACATGGGTGAAGTCTTGCTAGTAGTCATGTGAATTTGGTATTCGTTCGATATTTTGATGAGATGTATGTTGTCTCTCCTCTAGTGGTGTTATGTTTTTTTTGACTAGAAACTGTGAGGCAACAGCCCCACATCAATTTATTAAAACTCAACCACCAAAACTTACAAGAAGTTCTTAGAAAGTATCTAACTATGAGGAAGTGAAAATTACTTACCTATTAGCTATTTACATAATTACATGCCCATATACAAAAGTACATACAACCCACTATGTCAAAGAATTGACCCAGGTTAGCAGCAAAGGTTTCAGACTAGGCTTGAATTTGTGGGAGTGCAGAGTAACATCATGAATGAAGTTTCTCCTCCATGCAGCAAAGGTTGGCCTTTCATGTCTGAAGATCCTGCCATTCCGCAAGATCCATATATTCCAGGCTGCAAGATAAACAACCTCCCTGAAAAAGGGTGCCCAAAACTCCTCCTTGCAGCAACTAAACACTGAGATGTGGTTAAGCCAGCTAACCACTGGATGTGCAAGTAATTCCATACTCTTGTCTAGTGGTGTTATGTGAACGTCGACTACATGACACTTCACCATTATTTGGGCCTAGAGGAAGGCATTGGGAAGTAATAAGTAGTAAACCCTAGTTTATGCGTTGCTTCGTAAGGGGCTGATTTGGATCCACTAGTTTCATGCTATGGTTAGGTTTACCTTAATACTTTTTTTGTAGTTGCGGATGCTTGCAATAGGGGTTAATCATAAGTGGGATGCTTGTCCAAGAAAGGGCAGTACCCAAGCACCGGTCCACTCACATATCAAATTATCAAAGTAACGAACGTGAATCATATGAGCATGATGAAACTAGCTTGACGATAATTCCCATGTGTCCTCGGGAGTGCTTTTATCATTATAAGAAATTGTACAGGCTTGTCCTTTGCTACAAAATGGATTGGGCCACCTTGCTGCACCTTATTTACTTTCATTGCTTGTTACCCGTTACAAATTGTCTTATCACAAAACTATCTGTTACCTACAATTTCAGTGCTTGCAGAGAATACCTTACTGAAAACCGCTTATCATTTCCTTCTGCTCCTTGTTTGGGTTCGACACACTTACTTATCATAAGGACTACAATAGATCCCCTATACTTGTGGGTCATCAAGACTCTTTTCTGGCGCCGTTGCCGGGGAGTGAAGCACCTTTGGTGAGTGGAACTTGGTAAAGAAACATTTATATAGTGTGCTGAAATTTTCTGTCACTTGTTACTATGGAAACTAATTTTTTGAGGGGCTTGTTCGGGGCATCTTCTCCCCGACCAGTAGAGCAAAGAGTTGCTCCTCGACCTATTGAACCTACTGAAAATGTTTACTTTGAAATTCCTTCGGGTATGATAGAGAAACTGCTAGCTAATCCCTTTGTAGGAGATGGAACATTGCATCCCGATTTACACCTTATCTATGTGGATGAAGTTTGTGGATTATTTAAGCTTGCAGGTATTCCCGAAGATGTTGTTAAGAGGAAGGTATTTCCTTTATCTTTGAAGGGAGACGCATTGACATGGTATAGGCTATGTGATGATACGGGATCTTGGAATTATAAACGATTGAAGTTGGAATTTCACCAGAAGTTTTATCCTATGCATCTTGTTCATCGTGATCGTAATTACATATATAATTTCTGGCCTCGCGAAGGAGAAAGCATCGCTCAAGCTTGGGGGAGGCTTAAGACAATGTTATATTCATGCCTCAATCATAAGCTCTCAAGAGATATGATTATTCAAAAAAATTATGCTCGACTTTCTCTCAATGATCGCACCATGCTCGATACTTCCTGTGCTGGTTCTTATATGTTGAAGACTATTGAATTCAAGTGGGATTTATTGGAAATAATTAAACGCAACTCTAAAGATTGGGGTTCCGACGATGGTAAGGAGTCAGGTATGACACCTAAGTTTGATTGTGTTAAATCTTTTATGGATACCGATGCTTTTCGTGGATTTAACGCTAAATATGGACTTGACTCTGAGATAGTAGCTTCTTTCTGTGAATCTTTTGCTACCCACGTTGACCTCCCTAAGGAGAAGTGGTTTAAATATAATCCTCCAATTGATGTAAAAGTAGTTGCACCTGTTACAGTTGAAGAAAATACTATCACTTATAATGATCCTATTGTTCCTACTACTTATGTTGAGAAACCACCTTTTCCTGTTAGAATAAAGGATCATGCTAAAGCTTCAACTGTGGTTTGTAAGAGTATTACTAGAACTTATACACCTCCTGAGCAAATTAAAATTGGACCTAGTATTGCTATGTTTAAAGATCTCTTGGATGATAATATAGATGGGCATGTTATCTACTTTTGTGATGAAGCTGCTAATATTGCTAGACTAGATGCTAAGATACATAGACCTGTTGTAGGCATGCATGTTATTTCTGTTAAAATAGGAGATCATTGTTATCATGGCTTATGTGATATGGGTGCTAGTGCTAGTGCAATACCTCTTTCCTTATATAATGAAATTATGCATGATATTGCACGCGCTGAGTTAGAAGATATTGATGTCACTATTAAGCTTGCCAATAGAGATACTATTTCACTAGTTGGGATTGTTATAGATGTTGAAGTCTTGTGTGGGAAAGTTAAATATCCCACTGATTTTCTTGTTCTTGGTTCCCCACAAGATAGCTTTTGTCCCATTATATTTGGTAGACCCTTCTTGAATACTGTTAATGCTAGGATAGATTGCAAAAAGGATGTTGTTACGATTGGCTTAGGAGATATGCCTCATGAGTTTAATTTTGCTAAATTTCATAGACAACGACATGATAAAGAATTGCCTAGTAAAGGTGAAATAATTGGTCTTGCTTCTATTGCCGTGCCTCTTACTGATCCTTTAGAACAATATTTGCTGGACCATGAAAATGATATGTTTATGAATGAAAGAAGGGAAATAGATGAAGTATTCCTTCAACAGGGTCCTATTCTGAAACACAACTTACCTGTTGAAATACTAGGGTATCCCCCTCCACCCAAGGGTGATCCCATGTTTGAGCTCAAACCTTTACCTGATAATCTTAAATATGCTTATCTTGATGAAAATAAGATATATCCTGTTATTATTAGTGCTAACCTTTCAGAGCAAGAAGAGGAAAGATTATTGAAAACTCTGAAAAAGCATCGTGCTGCTATTGGATATACTCTAGATGATCTTAAGGGCATTAGTCCCACTCTATGCCAACAAAAAATTAAATTGGACGAAGGCTCCAAACCAGTTAGAGATCATCAACGACGGTTAAATCCTAAGATGAAAGAAGTTGTAAGGAAGGAGATACTAAAGCTCCTTGAGGCAGGTATAATTTATCCCGTTGCTGATAGTGATTGGGTAAGTCCTGTCCATTGCGTCCCTAAGAAGGGAGGTATTACTGTTGTTCCTAATGATAAAGATGAATTGATTCCGCAAAGAATTATTACAGGTTATAGGATGGTAATTGATTTCCGTAAATTAAATAAAGCTACTAAGAAAGATCATTACCCTTTGCCTTTTATTGATCAAATGCTAGAAATACTATCCAAACATACACATTTCTGCTTTCTAGATGGTTATTCTGGTTTCTCTCAAATACCTATGTCAGCGGACGATCAATCAAAAACCACTTTTACTTGCCCTTTCGATACTTTTGCTTATAGACGCATGCCTTTTGGTTTATGTAATGCACATGCTACCTTTCAAAGATGCATGATGGCTATATTCTCTGACTTTTGTGAAAAGATTTGTGAGGTATTCATGGATGACTTCTCCGTTTATGGATCCTCTTTTGATGATTTCTTGAGCAACCTTGATCAAGTTTTGCAGAGATGCGAAGACACTAGTCTCGTCTTGAATTGGGAAAAGTGCCACTTTATGGTTAATGAAGGCATTGTCTTGGGGCATAAAATTTCTGAAAGATGTATTGAAGTTGATAAAGCTAAAGTTGATGCTATTGAAAAGATGTCGTGTCCGAATGACATTAAAGGTATAAGAAGTTTCCTTGGTCATGCCGGTTTTTGTAGGAGGTTCATTAAGGACTTCTCTAAAATCTCTAGGCCTTTGAGTAATTTATTGCAAAAAGATATTCCTTTTGTCTTTGATGATGATTGTGTAGAAGCATTTGAAATACTTAAGAAAGCTTTGATCACTGCACCTATTGTTCAGCCACCTGATTGGAATTTACCCTTTGAAATTATGTGTGATGCTAGTGATTATGTTGTAGGTGTTGTTCTAGGGCAAAGAGTTGATAAGAAATTAAATGTTATCCAGTATGCTAGTAAAACTCTTGATACTGCCCACAGAAATTATGCTACTACTGAAAAAGAATTCTTAGCAGTTGTATTTGCTTGTGATAAGTTCAGACCTTATATTGTTGATTCTAAAGTTACTATTCACACTGATCATGCTGCTATTAAATATCTTATGGAAAAGAAAGATGCTAAACCTAGACTTATTAGATGGGTCCTCTTGCTCCAAGAATTTGATTTGCATATTATTGATAGAAAGGGAGCTGAGAACCCCGTTGTAGACAACTTGTCTAGGTTAGAGAATGTTCTTGATGACCCACTACCTATTGATGATAGCTTTCCTGATGAACAATTAGTGGTCATTAATGCTTCTCGTACTGCTCCATGGTATGCTGATTATGCTAATTACATTGTTGCTAAATTTATACCACCTAGTTTCACATACCAGCAAAAGAAAAAGTTCTTTTATGATTTAAGACATTACTTCTGGGATGACCCACACCTTTATAAGAGGAGTAGATGGTGTTATTAGACGTTGTGTACCTGAGGATGAACATGAACAGATCCTACGCAAGTGTCACTCCGAACCATATGGAGGACACCACGCTGGAGATAGAACTGCACATAAGGTATTGCAATCCGGTTTTTATTGGCCTACTCTCTTCAAAGATGCTCGTAAGTTTGTCTTGTCTTGTGATGAATGTCAAAGAATTGGCAATATTAGTAGACGTCAAGAAATGCCTATGAATTACTCTCTTTTTATTTAGCCATTTGATGTTTTGGGCTTTGATTATGGGACCTTTTCCTGCCTCTAATGGATATACACATATTTTAGTTGTTGTTGATTATATTACTAAGTGGGTAGAAGCTATTCCAACTAGTAGTGCTGATCATAACACCTCTATTAAGATGCTCAAAAAAGTTATTTTTCTAAGGTTTGGAGTCCCTAGATATCTCATGACTGATGGTGGTTCACATTTTATTCATGGTGCTTTTCGTAAAATGCTTGCTAAGTATGATGTTAATCATAGAATTGCATCTTCTTATCACCCACAGTCTAGTGGTCAAGTAGAATTGAGTAATAGAGAGCTCAAATTAATTTTGCAAAAGATTGTTAATAGATCTAGAAAGAATTGGTCCAAGAAACTTGATGATGCATTATGGGCCTATAGAACTGCATATAAAAATCCTATGGGTATGTCTCCATATAAGATGGTTTATGGAAAAACATGTCACTTACCTCTTGAACTTGAACATATGGCATATTGGGCCATTAAAGAGCTCAACTATGATTTCAAACTTCCCGGTAAGAAGAGGTTATTTGGCATTAGCTCACTTCATGAATGGAGAACCCAAGCCTATGAGAATGCCAAGTTGTTTAAAGAAAAAGTTAAAAGATGGCATGAAAAAGGATACAAAAGCATGAGTTTAACGTAGGTGATTATGTGTTGTTATTCAACTCCCGTTTAAGATTTTTTGCAGGAAAACTTCTCTCTAAATGGGAAGGTCCTTATGTTGTCGAGGAGGTCTATCGTTCCGGTGCCATAAAAATCAACAACTTCAAAGGCACAAATCTGAAGGTGATGAACGGTCAAAGAATCAAACATTATATATCAGGTAATCCTATAAATGTTGAAACTAATATTATTGAAACCGTAACCCCGGAGGAATACATAAGGGTCACTTTCCAGAATGTTTCAGACTCCCAAAAGGAATAGGTATGTTGTAAGGTAAGTAAACCGTCTCCAAAACAGTTCTAATGGCAATTTTTCTCTGTTTTGGAATATTTAGGAATTTAGAGAAGCAAGAAGTAATCCGGGAAGGACACGAGGCCTCCACGAGGGTGGAGGGCGCGCCCACCCTTACTGGGCGTGCCCCCTACCTCGTGGGCACCTCGTGTGCCTCCCGGACTCCGTTTTCTTGCACGTTATTTCTTTCGGTCGATCAAAATTCATTATATAATCTCCTGAAGGTTTTGACCAACGTATCACGCAAAAATTGTCTGTCTTTGTTTCGAGCTGTTTTTCTAACAGATCTAGAGCATCATGATGTCACTCTCCTCCAACAATGAAGACAAGGATGCTTGGCTATTGAAGACAGAGCTGAAAAGAGAAGAACCAGAGGATATCAACAAGGATGAAGGGATCAAGAAGGCCATGGAGGATCAAGCTCCTGCGGCGAAAGAAGAGAACATCCCTCAACCTTTACCTAACCTCTTTACCCCAACTGAGATTGAAGCTTTCAAGATGATTGAGTTAGCTCGCATAAAAAACAAGCATCTCACACAAGAAAATATTTTGTTGAAGGAGCATATCGTCGCACTCAAGGGCATTATCCGCAAGTTGGAGGAGCTTTTACGCTCGATGTGCGATTATCCACCATCATCATCACCGCCTTCACCACCTCCGAGGACATAATCACATGGGTATGGGCACTCCCCTTGGAAACTGCCAAGCTTGGGGGAGTTGCCCCGGTATCGTATCACAATCACACTCCTATCTTTACCATTTTACTTAGTTCGATCCTTTTGGTAATATCTAGATCTAGTAGAATAAAGTTTTGGTCTGAATTAGTTTTGAGTTTTGCTTTGTGATCCTTCTATGTAATCGAGTCCGTGAGCTATATAATAAAAATTAGTGTTGAGTCAAGGGCTTTGTTATCTTGCTATGATCTTAAAAAATTAGAAAGAATAAAAAGAAATAAAAGAGTTCATATTGATCTTATGGATAGTAATGACTTCACACATAAAGAGTATGAGGCATAAAAGTTGTTGAAAGTTGACAAACATAGTTTTGGTCATTGTTGCAATTAATAGGAAGTAATAAAGAAAGAGAGGTTCTCACATATAAATATACTATCTTGGAGATCTTTTATAATTGTGAGCACTCATTAAGTATGACATGCTAAAGAGTTGATGTTGGACAAGGAAGACAACGTAATGGGTTATGTTTTCTCACATCTTAGTTAAAGTATATTGTCATGGATCGTCCAACATGTTGAGTGTTGGGGATATGACTACTGAGTTATACCACCCAGGAGGGGCCGGATTACACTCACAAGGAGTCCTGCGTGAAGGATCCCAAGAAGACGAAGTACATGGCACTTTAACTATGGAGGCTTAGAGGCCCAGATCCCAATGGCGAATTAGGGCCCATAGTAGCAAACCGCCATACATGTATAACTTGTATTGTAAGTTAGGGAAAGGAAGAAACCGAGTCGGACACTTGTATGAGCCGGCCTCGGGATTTTGTAGACCGGCCGGGCGTCAACCTGTGTATATATAGGGACGACCCGGCGGCGGTTCAGGGACAAGAAACAATAACTCGAGAGATAGGTAAAGCGGATTCGCTCCCTGCTCATCGAGTTCAATCAATCCAACAACAACTGGATCATAGGCTTTTACCTTCACCGCAAGGGGCCGAACCAGTATAAACTCCCCGTGTCCTTGTCCGGTTTAACCCCTTTTTTGCTAATCTCGTTGCGATGGCTCCACAACTAAGTCCTTCCGCTAGGACACCTGACGTGATATTTCCACGACAGTTGGCGCCCACCGTGGGGCTATCGCATGATGGTTTCAAGTTCTTGAAGGGCAACTTTGAAGGACTCAAGGGATACGCGGTTGACCAGATGACCAAGAGTCGTCGCGGCAAGCTTTACATTGACGATGCAGGATGGGGCCCCGAGGCCGGCTCAATCGAGTATGGGTACCAGGCCCCCTTTGGCGGAATTCACGTCTTCATCGGCAAGATCGGCGAACCGGGCCGTGAGCCGGACATCTCCACCGACCTCGTCGAGACGGCTCATCATGCGAGTCCTGCCCGGGTTCAGCCTGCCATGAAGCGTGCGTTCGTAGGATTCATCCACGGCGTGGGATCTGAACCGGTGTCCGATGGTGAGACGGCCATCTACTCAGATGGCGAGTCATCCACTGGTGAAATCGAGTCGCTATGCCAATTGCAAGACGGCCGGATTGGGGGCTATTCCGATGGCAACAGTATTCCGGACACCTTTGAACCGCCGAACCGGGTTGCAATCTTCATGGCCGGAACACAGCCCACCTTGCAATCTTCATCCACAGCAGCAATGATGTCCGGGTCAGCAGCCGCGGTAGGAGGCCCTGCGCGCCGACCGGCTCAAGTTCTTTCCAGTTTGTTGGATGCATGGGCGCCTTGTTAACCACTGCAGTCACCCTGGAGACGCAGGATCGGCATAATGCAGAGGTTACCAAGCTAAAGGACCAGATAACACAGGCCAAGGAGGGCCTGGCAGCTGAGGAAGTTAGGATGGCTAAGGAACGGGCTGCTTTAGATGCCCAGTCACAGCAGATCCAGACGCAGAATTACCGGCTTATGTTGGATCAGAATGCATCAAACGAAGTGTTGCGAAGGAAGTACCGGTCTCGTTTGTCGCCGGTTTACGAAGGCCTGAATCTCTTTAATATGCCGGGGGCCGGGCCAAGTAATCCGGCAGCGGTAAACCGGACTGAGGCATCCGGGGTAGCGCCGGATCAACCACGGATAACGGACCCGCCGCAATGCATATCGACACCGCTGGGTCATTTTTCTAGCCCTTTGGATAACATGATTGCTGCGGCATCTCGCCTGGCAGCTATTCCGATGGAGGGTGATTCGCTGGCGGCGGTTGAGACGCGACGGGCCAGGGATCTTATTCAAACCACTGTTGTGCAGCAGCAGGCTTATTCCTATAGCCGAGACAGAATCCATTCAACCCCTCGTCCGAGCAAAAGTTATAGCAGGCACATGGACGAATCGGCTGTGTCAAGCAGTGCGCGGTGCCATAATGCCCCTCGAGGGCGTAATCCGGTGCGTGGTGGTGCAAATGCTCAGGACGTAGTGGATAATGGCAGAGCATGAAGGGAGGCCGCATTAGCAACACAATACGCAGGTCATCATCAACCCGCCCCGGTTCAACCAGCGGCGTCAGTAGAAAGAGGACTTGCCTTCAGCTCTTGGGGAGTGTCGTGTCTCACCCCGGCTCTCCGCAATGTGCGGTTGCCCAAGGATTTCAAGGGTGCGCGTAAGGTGTCTAACTACACCGCTGATTTACCCCCCGAGTCATGGGTTGAGAGCTACGAGATGGCTATGGAGATGCTGGAGGTGGATGAAGCAGCATGTGCAAAATACTTCACCATGATGTTGGAAGGGACAGCCTGCACTTGGTTAAAGAGCCTGCCCGCTAACTCCATTGGGTCATGGGACCAATTAGAGGCCCGCTTTATAGTGAATTTCAAGGATACGTGCAAACAACCCATGTCCATTGTGGATCTAGATGCCTATGTTCAAGGAGAGAATGAGTCAACAAATCATTGGGTGTGCCGGGTTTCACAAGTCCTGCATTCGTCGGACCGCATCAATGCTGACACATCGATTATAACATTGGAGCATAATTGCCGGTTTAAGTCGCTAAAGATGAAGTTGGGATGGCTCAAACACCACTACAATGACATGGGAACGCTTATGGCAGCCTTGGTTAAGTATGCTTATTCTAATAATACCAAGGATCCCGATTCTGACGAGGAGAAGTTGGAGAAGGGAAAGAAGAACGGCGGTGTGAAGGGACAACAGCATAACCAAGGGAGCCATGGGAACAATGGTAAGCGCAAATCAGATAATTCGTATTTTATGGCTAACAACAATGTACAGGGCAATACACAACGTCATAAGGGTAAACCGCCCCAGCGCGGTGGAGGCATGAATCTGGAGCGTCTGTTAAACCAGCCCTGCCCAAAACACGGGACGAAGGAGACTCCTGCCACGCACCTCTGGAAGGATTGCTTCATTATGAAGGAGTTCAAAAATTCTGATCTCTTCCGGTATGATCAGGGTCCATCTGGCGGTTCGGGTCCAGGTTACGGTGGTGGCGGTTCAAACTCTGGATTTCAGAATAATCAGGGCAACCAGAACAACCAAGGTGGTCACAATCAGCAGAATAATCAGGGGAATCGGCAGCAGTCGGGTTACCAGAGCAACCCGAAGCAGTTAAATGGAGGACAGTATCATGTCTTCACTACTAACCTGTGCAAGCGCGATCAGAAGCTTCATAAAAGGGCAGTAAATTCTGTTGAACCGGCAGTGCCCCGTTATCTGCACTGGTCTGAACAGCCCATTGTTTGGAGCCGGGAGGATCATCCGCCCCGGGTTGACAACCCTAGCCATCTAGCTTTGGTGGTGGCGCCACAGGTTGGAGGTTATAAGTTCACCAAGGTGCTCATGGATGGAGGAAGCAGTATCAATATCTTGTATTACGAAACCTTCTGGCGTATGGGGTTAACAGATAAGAATCTTAAACTGTCAAACACCGTTTTTCATGGTGTAGTGCCTGGTAAATCGGCTTACCCGGTCGGTAAGATAGCTCTGGAGGTGGTTTTTGGTGATGATCATGATTCAAGGTCAAAGACGGTGACCTTCGAGGTGGTTAAAATCCAAAGTCAGTACCATGCCTTGTTTGGACGGCCGGTTTATGCTAAATTCATGGCAAGGCCGTGTTATGTTTATCTGCAGCTCAAGATGCCGGGTTATAAGGGGACCATCACGGTTCACGGTAACCGCAAGATTGCTCTGGAGTGTGAGGAAGGTGATGCGGCCTATGCTGAGTCAGTTTGTGCAACGGAGGAGTTGAAGTTCTATAAGGACAATGTTGATCCGGCAGATATGACTTCTTTGAAGAAGCCCACTACAGAGCATGATCCGGCTTTGAAGTTTAAATCGGCTGATGAGACTAAATTGGTTGACTTTGTTCCTAGCGATTCATCCAAGCAGTTCAGCATCAGCGTCAACTTGGATCCAAAATTGGAAAGCGCGCTCATCGAGTTCATCCATGAGGATCGAGACATCTTTGCATGGAAACCTTCTGACATGCCAGGTGTACCGAGGGAACTCGCTGAGCACACTCTTAATATTGATCCGAAGTTCAAACCGGTCAAACAGTTTCTTCGCCGCTTTAACAAAGAGCGGCATAAAGCCATTGGTGAAGAGGTAGCCCTGCTGTTGGCAACAGGGTTTATTGTGGAGGTGTTTCACCCTGAGTGGTTGGCTAATCCGGTGCTGGTTCTTAAGAAAAATGGCACTTGGCGTATGTGCATGGACTACACAGATTTGAACAAAGGTTGCCCAGCTGATCCCTTTGCCCTCCCTCGTATTTATCAAATCATTGATGCTACGGTGAGTTGTGAGCATTTGAGTTTCCTGGATGCTTATTCTGGATATCATCAGATCAAGATGGTAGTTAAGGACCAGGAGAAGATGGCTTTCATCACTCCCTTTGGAGCCTTCTGTTATGTGTCTATGCCCTTTGGGCTCAAGAGTGCCCAAGCAACTTATCAGCGATGTGTGCAGAATTGTCTTCATACACAGATTGGGCGCAACTTTCATGCTTATGTGGATGATATCGTGGTAAAATCCAGGAAAAAGGAGACATTGATAGATGACCTCAAGGAGACCTTTGATAATCTTCGGGTTTATAAGATGATGCTCAATCCGGACAAATGCGTCTTTGGTGTTCCGGCAGGCAAGCTCTTAGGTTTTCTGGTATCTAACAGGGGCATTGAGGCTAATCCGGAAAAGATTAAAGCTATTACGTCTCTTGCTAAACCGATGTGTGTCAATGATGTTCAACGTTTGGCGGGTCGTATTGCAGCTTTGAGCCGGTTTATCAGCAGGTTGGGAGAGAAGGCGATCCCTCTATATCAGATAATGAAGAAGAAAGACAATTTTGTCTGGAATGATGCCGCTGATGCAGTGTTTAAGGACTTAAAGAAGCAGTTGGCTGAACTGCCGGTTCTTGTTGCTTCGGTTGATAAGGAGCCACTGTTGCTATATGTGGCTGTTAATGCCTAGGTTTTCAGTGTCGCTATTGTGGTGGAGCGCAAGGAAGCTGGAAAGGAGTACCCAGTTCAAAGGCCGGTTTACTATATCAGCGAAGTGCTCATTGAGTCAAAGCAAAGATATCCGCATTGGCAAAAGCTGGTGTATGGGGTTTTTATGGCAAGATGGAAGCTTAAACAATACTTTCAAGGTCATCCCATCATAGTGGTCAGTTCCGCTCCTTTGGGGATATAATCCAGAACAGGGAGGCAACTGGCCAGGTTGCTAAGTGGGCTATTGAGCTTGGACCACACGGTTTGAAATACATGCCTCACACAGCCATCAAGTCTCAGGCTCTTGTGGATTTCATCAATGACTGGACAGAGTTGCATGCACCGGAAGACAAACCGGACAGCACATACTGGACTATCCACTTTGACGGGTCCAGACAATTGGAGGGCTCGGGGACTGGAGTTGTCCTTACTTCCCCTCGAGGTGATAAAATTTGTTATGTTCTCCGCTTAATGTTTCCCTGTACTAACAATGCAGCTGAGTACGAGGCCTTACTCCATGGTCTTTGAGCGGCTAAGGAAATGAACTTAAGCCGGGTACGATGCTTTGGAGACTCCGATCTGGTGGCTCAGCAAGTTTCAGGTACTTGGGATTCCAAGGATCCACTCATGGTGGCTTACCGATGCGAAGTGGATATTGTGGCCCGTTATTTCAAGGGTTATCAGGTTGAGCACATTGATCGGCGCAAGAATGAAGCAGCAGATGCTTTAAGCCGGCTGGGATCTCAACGTAAACCGTTACCACCCAATACCTTTCTGGATATCCTGCATAACCCGTCTGTTAAATTGCCTACAGAGGACTTAGCTATTCCTGATCCGGAGGTATAGTTGGTTGCTGCTTTACATGTAATTCCGGATTGGACGGTTCCATATTTGGCGTATATGAACCGAGGCGAGTTACCAGAAGATGAAGTTATGGCCAGGCAGATAGTCCGGCGATCAAAGTCCATGGTTATTCACAATGGCGTGTTACGTCACTGCAGTGTTTCAGGCGTATTCCAGCATTGTGTTTCTCCTGAAGAGGGCCAAGAGATTTTGCGTGAGTTCAAAATCCTTGGTTGCTAAGGCTTTTCGCCATGGTTTCTATTGGTTAACGGCTCATGCTGACGCTGAGGACCTGGTAAAGTGGTGCGACGCTTGTCAGAAGTTCTCACGACGAGCTCACGTTCCGTCTCAGGAGCTACGGATGATTCCAATCACCTGGCCATTTGCTACTTGGGGCTTGATATGGTAGGGCCTTTTAAGCGGTCCAAGGATAAGAAGACCCACCTGTTGGTGGCGGTTGACAAGTTTACCAAATGGGTTGAAGCGGAGCCCATAAGCAAGTGTGACGCAGCCACGACGGTTCAATTCATCAAGAAGGTGATCTTCCGTTTTGGTTTTCCACACAGCATCATCACAGATAATGGCATGAACCTTTCCAAAGGTGAGATGGAGGATTGTTGTCAACGAGAGCACATCCGGCTTGATGTGTCGTCCGTGGCTCACCCCCAGTCTAATGGTCAAGCCGAGAGAGCTAATCAAGAAATCTTGAAGGGTATCAAACCCCGGCTTATGGTTCCTTCGAAAGGGACGCCGGGTTGCTGGGTGGAGGAGTTACCATCTGTGTTATGGAGCATAAACACCACCCCAAATCGGTCTACGGGTTATACACCTTTCTTCATGGTTTACGGGGCAGAGGCCATCCTCCCAAGTGATATTCGTCATGACTCGCCCTGGGTTGCCAATTATGTTGAAGCGGACAATGAGCAAGCACGTAAAGAAGCACTGGACATGTTAGATGAAAAGCGGGACATGGCGTTCGCTCGTTCGGCGGTTTATCAGCAAGACCCGCGGCGTTATCACAGTCGCGGGTTAAAACAAGAACTTTTCAAGAAGGCGACTTAGTGCTCTGGCTCATCCAGGATCAGACCGATATGCACAAGTTATCCCCACCTTGAGAAGGACCCTTTGTGGTCAGCAAGAATCTGCACAACGGATCATACTACCTCATCGACGTTCGAGAGCACAAAGACTCAAGCAAATCGGAGCAGGACACCCGTCGGCCGTGGAAATAGCTCATCTTCGGCCTTACTACACCTGAGCCATAGGCTCTTTTTGTGTACATATTTTGACAATTTATATATTATGATCAATATAATAAACCGGCATCCTTGCTATAAGCAGGGTCTCTGCTGTTTTTCCAATATCTTCTGATTACATGGGGGCTTCAGCTGACAAAGCGGAGTTCTACCTATTAATCCGGCTATCACGCCACAATACAACTTGGGAGCTTCACACCCAAGGGGCCAAAGAGAGTCTGGTTGCTATGCACAGCTCAAACATAGGCACCCATTAAGCACAGCTCACAAAGTTACTTGGGGGCTCTTTGTGCACTACAACAAAGAGTTTGAAAGGACCCTTGTAATATGCTATCAAGCACGACTTGGAAGCCTGGTGTATTCACCTAAAACCTCGGGTTAACCTGCCTTCATCAAGTAAGCCACTCCTATCCAGGTAATCCTGACATGACCCATCGAACATTTGACAAGTCGATCTTATACAGACCCTGA
Organism: Triticum dicoccoides; assembly: GCF_002162155.2. Taxonomy (NCBI): domain Eukaryota; kingdom Viridiplantae; phylum Streptophyta; class Magnoliopsida; order Poales; family Poaceae; genus Triticum; species Triticum dicoccoides. The sequence continues at coordinate 633,669,612 of NC_041389.1, forward strand.
ACTTGTCAAAGTTAAAACAACGATTGGTTAGTTGGAGGCCCATCTTGAAAGGCTTTGCAAAATGGTTTAACTCAATGGCCTGGCAGCCCATGAAAAGCCTCGACTACACGGTCTTATTTGCCTTTGACAATTTTTGTTCTTTCACAAAATTTTATGTTGAACCGGCGTCTGTTGACCCGACATGGCTATCAGTCATCACATTAACCCGGTGTTTGATAACCCGGTTTGGCTTTCAGCTATAAAGTTGTCAAACCACATTCAAATTTGAAACGGTGTTTCTTAACCCGGTCTGTCTTTGACTACATGTCGCCAGGATGATCATCCGGAGTTTATCATAACCCAGTATGGCTTATTATGCACCAGTACAACATGGTGGGAGTTATCAATACTCAAAGATTTGGGTTATCACCCTTACTACGCAAGTTGGTAAACCAACGATGTGGTTCATATCACAAGCATGATATATTTCATATGTTATTGCTTTACAACCTTGGTTAGAAAAACTCTGGTTCTGTATTGGATATCATAACCCGTCCGGTGGTAAACCGCCAGGACACATTTAAGTTTTCCAAATGCAGAAGGCAGAATTTTATGAAAAGTACAAAGGCATAAGAGCAAGCATAGCAACAATCATAAAGGATTGCAGTATCATGTAGCAGTGCACGATGGCACAAGATTAAAGTATTTCAACTAGCCTATTACAAAAAGAATAATTGTTTGTTGCATCAACTAAAGTCTGCGAAGCTACAACCAGCTGCCGGATTATGACTCGTTGCCAGGCTGACAAAAAGTTGACGGATCATCTTGCGCCCGTTCAACCTCCTCCTCACCCAGTGGCTGGAAGTTAATGGTGGTCCAATCAATCCTAGTTAAGGCTTGGAAGACAACTTCGTGGTTTATAAGATTGGACAGTTCAACATCAGGGGCATAGGTGTGCTTATGGATTGGCGGGATAAGATTCTGCGCTTCTTTCACCGCTGCATCAACCCGTTTTTTATCTGCATCATAGGTGGACCGATGAACAGACAAGTCAACCTCTTCAGCTAATTGGCTTGCCAGAGGGCGGATCTCCTTTGTCAAGGCTTTGAGAGCTTCAGTATGAAATTCTGACCCGTCTTCTTGTTCGCCTGGATAGCCTTTGCAATATCTGCCGGATCAAGATCCACAATCCAAGCTTTGGCCCGAGTCAGTGATGTTAAAGCGCCAGTTCTTGTAGCGGATCGCTTTACCTCTTCTATCTGGCAGGGGTCATAGATAATTTGGCCAGTGTATCCTTGATCAAAGTTGGTGCCAGTTTATTGTATGATGAGGATGCACAGATGACTCGCTGAGCGCCGGTATAGAGTTGTTCTATCAACGTGTAGGCAGCTTTCAACTTCATATGCATATCCGAGCCCAGATGAGCAACACGACCACCTACAACGGTTTAAGAATTTGCTGTCAAATCGGCAATTTCAAAGATGTTTCAACAAGGTTTTTACAAAGTGTACTTACCAAATATTGCAGAAGTCATAGCATTGACTTGATGCTTTAGCCCAGATAGTTCTTCTGCCACCGGTTTAAGAGCTGATTCGGCATCTCCAGCCCGCTTTAACAGAGCAGCCTTCTCGGTTTCCCAGTCCGCCCGCTCGCTTTTGAAGCCATCCTTTAATTGCTCCATGGCAGTTAAAGCGCCCTTCAATTCATCCTTGGCCTTGGAGGTTTCTGCTTGCTGGGACTTGATATTTTCTTGAAGATCGGAAATTGGGAATCTTTGTTGCTCATGTCAGCCTGCAAAAGATAGATGATGAAGATGTTAATATTTTCTCAAAGTCCCAAGCATATAACAAGTTATACACTTGGCACTTGGGGGCTAATGCGGATTGCTTTTGTTTAGACTACTTTTTAAAGTCCCAAGGCTCAATACAAGTATTCATCTTGGCACTTGGGGGCTAATGCGTAATTGATCAGGAAAATCAACAGTGAAGGAATTCAACAAAGACAAATTTTGAACAGAAAGTCCCGGTTCATCTTCAAGCAGTAAACCGGCCCTTGGGGGCTGCAATGGAGTTGATACACAGGGGTTTGGAATGGAAGTTACCTCATAGCGTTCCTTCATCATGTTGACTAAACCGGCCTGATAGTCATGGCTTGTGTACATGCGGTTTAGAAATCCGGAATGGAGCTCTAAGCATTGAGATGAACATAGCTTGTCAAATTAGTCTTCCATTTTCCTTTCTCCACATCAGCAGATTCCACTTTGGCACTATGCTTGGACAAAGCGACAGGGTTGCCAGGAGAAGTGTGGCCAAAATCGGTAATCACAACATCATCAGTTGTTGTATTTGGGCTCGCCGGTTTATCTGAAGCTTTGGCTGGGCTCGGAGGATCAACGGCTGGGTTCGGTGGATCCGCGGCTGGACTTGGAGGGTCAGCGGTTGGACTTGGTGGATCGGCATGAGGACTAGCCGGGTTAACTTCTGGCGGATCAGCATAAGTGTCCTGACCTTGTGGTACAGGATCATCCATGGCAATATCAGCATCTCCACCAGCACCTTCTGGGGTCTTCTCCGGTTCAACATCCTCAGTGGGAGTATTTTTTTGCCTTCTTGCTAAGTCGAGCTTTGGCGCTGCAATATCAAACAGAGGTTAGTATGGTAAACCGTTGCAAGGAGGCAAAGCTTAAAATAATTATACTTACCCAGGGACGGTCTTGATGGGCGGCATTTGAGTGGTTGATGAATCGTCAGAGGATGAATTGGAAGTTACCTGATAATTTGAGTCAGACAGATTAAGTGGGTATCGGAAAAAACCCGCCAAGGGATAAGATTTATTAGAAGAACAAGATACCTCTAGACGATGCTTCCGGTTTGGGGTGTCCGGTAAACCGAAGGAAGTTACTTGCTAGCCGCTGTGCCGGGTTGTGCGACGACCTTCATGTTGCTGTGTCTTCAAAGAAAATTGTGGATCCAAATGAGCAAGAGGATGTGAATGTTTTACTTTCCGTACTGCGCGGCGAATTTTTTGTATTGGCACATGATCTGAATCGGAGGAAAGGGAGATTACCTCTACATGGTCAGCACGGCTGGCTTCTGCATCATCCTGATAATAGTCATTGTCAATAAGGTGTATGAAAAATGAACCAAGGAAGTCAAGTTCTACCTCTGACTCTGAGTCGTCAACATCTTCGGGCGGATCAGAGGATTTGGCGGTTTTCTTCTTTGCTGGTTTCTTTGTGGCCTTGCTCTTGGCACGAGGAGCTCTCGTCGGTTTGTCTTGAGTTTTTGCTAGTTTGTCTTGAGTCTTCCTCTTCCAGAATGGATCTTTGGCCTATAGGAATAAACAGAAGGCTATCAGAATGTGTTAAAAGGAGGACGAATTAAAAACAGAAGGATAAAACTCTTACAGCTGGCGGTTAGTTTTTGACATAAAAGGGGCGCAACCCGGTTTTGCTGCATTCAGAGGTCGGTTCATCCAGCATCTTCTTCACGGACTCAGTGACCTCTTCGTCACTCACCTATATTTCAGTGTGTTGTTGAGGATCTTTGACATCCCTGGTATATTCATGCATTAATCTGTTGCGGCGGCTTAAGGGCAGGATACCCCATGAAACCCAGCAGCGGACAAGGTCAATGCCGTTTAAACCGTTCGCTAGAAGAGCCCGGAGCTTAGCAAGCTGTGGTGCATATGCTTGTCGTTCTCTGGCAGTAAGCCGTTGCGGTAGTGGATGTTCATTACTGAGTCGGTAGGCATGGTAACCCGACAGCGGATTTTCGTCAGCAGGCGCAATGTTCCGGCAGTAGAACCACGTCTGATTCCAATCCTTGGGGTGGCTGTGATGTCTGGCATGAGGAAAGTTGACTTCTTTCCTTTTCTGAATCGATACTCCACCAAATTCAGTATTGGGGCCGTCCGAAAATTCAGTACGGCGGTTCAAGTGGAAGAAATCTCTGAAAAGTTCAACAGTTGGTTCTTCTTGTAGATAAACTTCGCAGAACACTTGGAAGTTGCAAATATTGGACACAGAATTTAGTCCAATGTCTTGAGGGTGGAGCTGGAAGTTGGCAAGCACATCCCAGGAAAACTTTGATCCGGGAGGGCTGAATCCCCGGTCTAGATGCTGGATAAATACAACCACTTCTCCATCTTGAGGTTTAGGAGGGCACTCAGGGCCAGGGACTCGCCGATGAATGACCTCCTTCTTGGCTGAAGCGCCAGTCAGAACATACCCAGTAAGCTGTTCTTCTTTGAGCCGGGAAGGAACCCAATTGCAAGAAGCGAATTGTTTGGCCATTTTTTACGACATACTATAAAAGAAGTACAAATGCCAGCTCACGATTCAAGATTGATGTGCATAAACCGGTGTTAACCGGGGGATTTAATCAGAGCATGTATGCACGGTAAACCGTATATTGATGCTCAAGTGAAGTTGGCAGTTTAAGTGAGGGCTAATGGTACCTGGCGGATTATGATTTTCTAAAAGTTAAACCGCCTACAGTGGAAGAAACAGATCTGAAATTCGTTAAGTGTTGAATAAACGGATTTCGCAAGATGGTGTTATAATTTTGGATCTACTGTGGCCTAGTAAAGAAAATTTTCTGAGCCCTAAAAATGGCGACGGTAGAACACCAACAATCCAGATGGGATCTATCCAGGAACAACAAGATGCTATGGTAGGGCAGATTAAAACTACGGCTTCGGCCATGAGAAGAAGTTGTTAGGCTTAGCCAGATTCAATGAGATACTAAGGGAAAGCAGATGAGCACCGATGAACGCTGATGAACACCGAAGAACCATGGAACCCTAGTGCAGATCTGATAGTTGAGAAAGGGAGTACTTACCAGGGCTGTGTAGCGGCGGAGGAGTGTCGCAAGGTCTCTGGTATGAACAGGTTGATGCAGTGGCCTGGTCGGTGCAGATTCAAGGGTCGACGGCGGCGTCAGAGCCCGAGTCCTTCAGAGTCGCGAGGAAGAAGAAGAGACGAGCAGGCACAGAAGGGAAAGGGGAGAGACCGTCTGGTCCTATTTATAAGGAAATGGATAAGTAAGCCGGTGTGGAAATCGAGGAGCCTAAAAAGGAGATATAGGGCACAACTGTCGCCTCTTCGGAGATCAATTAATAAACAAAGAATCTTTATGAGTTTTTTACGCAGATGGCATCATGGCGGTTTAAGGTGACTCTAGAAGATGACATCACAGCGGTTTACAAGGACAACATGAAGATGTTCAAAATTAGAATTTCTCTAAGTTGAGGATTGACATGAACAGGTTCAAATCAATCTGGGGCCTAATGTTGGGGATATGACTACTGAGTTATACCGCCCAGGAGGGGCCGGATTACACTCACAAGGAGTCCTGCGTAAAGGAACCCAAGAAGACGAAGTACATGGCGCTTTAACTATGGAGGCTTAGAGGCCCAGAGCCCAATGGCGAATTAGGGCCCATAGTAGTAACCCGCCATACATGTATAACTTGTATTATAAGTTATGGAAAGGAAGAAACCGAGCCGGACACTTGTATGAGCCGGACTCGGGATTCTGTAGACCGACCGGGTGTCAACCTGTGTATATATAGGGACGACTCGGCGGCGGTTCAGGGACAAGAAACAATAACTCGAGAGATAGGTAAAGAGGATTTGCTCCCTGCTCATCGAGTTCAATCAATCCCACAACAATTGGATCGTAGGCTTTTACCTTCACCGCAAGGGGCCGAACCAGTATAAACTGTGTCCTTGTCCGGTTTAACCCCTTTTTTGTTAATCTCGTCGTGATGGCTCCACGACTAAGTCCTTCTGCTAGGACATCTGATGTGATATTTCCACGACATTGAACTTGCCTTTCCCCCTCATGCTAGCCAAATTCCTTTCACCAAGTAGAGATACTACTTGTGCTTCCAAATATCCTTAAACCCAGTTTTGCCATGAGAGTCCACCATACCTACCTATGGATTGAGTAAGATCCTTCAAGTAAGTTGTCATGTTGTAAGCAATAAAAATTGCTCTCTAAATATGTATGACTTATTAGTGCGGAGAAAATAAGCTTTATACGATCGTGTGATATGGAAGTAATAAAAGCGACGGACTGCATAATAAAGGTTCATATCACAAGTGGCAATATAAAGTGACGTTCTTTTGCATTAAGATTTTGTGCATCCAACCCTAAAAGCACATGACAACCTCTGCTTCCC
>NC_041389.1:633675942-633696951 GCF_002162155.2 Triticum dicoccoides
TATGATGTAAGTTAGCATGATCTATTATTGTTAACATCACCCAAAGGTGGATACGTTGAGAGGTAGAATTATAAGCCCCTATCTTTCTAAGTGTCCGATTAAAACTCCATAACCATAATTATTGCGTGAGTGTTAGCAATTGTAGAAGACTATATGATAGTTGAGTATGTGGACTTGCTGAAAAGCTCTATTCTTGACTCTTTCCGATGTTATGATAAATTGCAATTGCTTCAATGCTTGAGATTAGTTCTCAATGAAGTTTCTGAACCATACTTGACATTGTGAATAGATTGTTACTTGAGCATAAGAAATCACATGACAAAATCTATATATGTTGTTGTTATAAGAATGATCATGATGCCCTCATGTCCGTATTTTATTTTTATCGACACCTCTATCTCTAAACATGTGGACATATTTTTCGATGTCGTCTTCCGCTTGAGGACAAGCGAGGTCTAAGCTTGGGGGAGTTGATACGTCCATTTTGCATCATGCTTTTATATCAATATTTATTGCATTATGGGCTGTTATTACACATTATGTCACAATACTTATGGCCATCCTCTCTTATTTTACAAGGATTATCATGAAGAGGGAGAATGCCGGCAGCTGGGATTCTAGCTGGAAAACGAGCAAATATTGGAAACCTATTCTGCATGACTCCAAAAGTCCTGAAACTCCACGAAAGTCATTTTTGGAATTAATAAGAATTATTGAGCAAAGAAAGTACCAGAGGGGGCCCACACCCTGGCCACGAGGGTGGGGGCGCGCCCACCCCTACTGGGTGCGCCTCCCTGTCTTGTGGGCCCCCTGGTGGCCCTTCGGTGCCCATCTTCTGCTATATGAAGGCTTTTACCCTGAAAAAAATCGTAAGCAAGCTTACGGGATGAAACTCCGCCGCCACGAGGCGGAACCTTGGCGGAACCAATCTAGGGCTCCGGCGGAGCTGTTCTGCCGGGGAAACTTCCCTCCGGGAGGGGGAATCATCACCATCACCATCACCAACGATCCTTTCATCGGGAGGGGGTCAATCTCCATCAACATCTTCACCAGCACCATCTCCTCTCAAACCCTAGTGCATCTCTTGTATCCAATCTTGTATCCAAAACCACAAATTGGTACCTGTGGGTTGCTAGTAGTGTTGATTACTCCTTGTAGTTAATGCTAATTGGTTTACTTGGTGGAATATCATATGTTCAGATCCTTAATGCATATTAATACTCCTCTGATTATGAACATGAATATGATTTGTGAGTAGTTACGTTTGTTCCTGAGGACATGGTGAAGTCTTGCTAGTAGTCATGTGAATTTGGTATTCGTTCGATATTTTCATTTGATGTATGTTGTCTCTCCTCTAGTGGTGTTATGTGAACATCGACTACATGACACTTCACCATTATTTCGGCCTAGAGGAAGGCATTGGGAAGTAATAAGTAGATGATGGGTTGCTAGAGTGACAGAAGCTTAAACCCTGGTTTATGCGTTGCTTCATAAGGGGCTGATTTGGATCCACTAGTTTCATGCTATGGTTAGGTTTACCTTAATACTTCTTTTGTAGTTGCGGATGCTTGCAATAGGGGTTAATCATAAGTGGGATGCTTGTCCAAGAAAGGGCAGTACCCAAGCACCGGTCCACCCACATATCAAATTATCAAAGTAACGAACGCGAATCATATGAGCGTGATGAAACTAGCTTGACGATAATTCCCATGTGTCCTCGGGAGCGCTTTTCTCATTATAAGCCATTGTCCAGGCTTGTCCTTTGCTACAAAAAGGATTGGGCCACCTTGCTGCACCTTATTTACTTTCATTGCTTGTTATCCATTACAAATTATCTTATCACAAAACTATTTGTTACCTACAATTTCAGTGCTTGCAGAGAATACCTTACTGAAAACCGCTTATCATTTCCTTCTGCTCCTTGTTGGGTTCGACAATCTTACTTATCGAAAGGACTACGATAGATCCCCTATACTTGTGGGTCATCATTCCTTTAAGTTGCCCGTGAAGGATATCTTGCAAACCGCGTAAAAATCATGTAATGACATCTCCCTAGCCTCATCATATAAATTGAATTCTACTAAATGAGGTGATCTCTTAGGATGAAAGTAAATTTTTTGCACGAAAGTATTAGTGAGTAAGAGATACTGTTCGATCTGGTTGTGGAGGAAACTGGTGAAGCCCGCATCATTAGCCAAAGAATAAAAATCATCATGAATCCCGACTGCTCTCAAGAAATCATCACAAGGCCATTCACACGGCCGAACTTCCGCGACACGAGGGAGATTATACTTGGGATTTTTATTCTGCTTACTCTGTTTCTCCTTCGAGCTTTGGCTAGAAGAGCCCCTCAAAATTCTCTTCATCTTTTTCTGAAAATTTCTGAAATTTTTAGTATCTCAAAATAAAAGTGAACCAAACTAAACAAAATTGATAGCAACTACTCCTACAAGTGCCTAGGGACTATATCATGCATTAGAATTACTTGGGACCATATAAATTTGACTTGCAAGCTCAAGAACAGAGTCACCAAAGAACAATCCCCCAAAGCAGTTTTGTGAATGGAGCTTTGAGCAAGGAGATCGAAAATGGCAGCAAAATGAGTTAGAACTCGTGCTTGAGCTGGATAGTGATTTTTTTGGGAGGAAGAAGAAGAGTGTGGGTGCAGGAATAAGTGGAGGGGGGCCACCGGAGGCCCACGAGGCAGGGGGGCACGCCCAGGGGTGTAGGGCACGCCCAGGGGTGTAGGGCACGCCCCTGACCCTCGTGGCCAAGTGCTCCCCCCCCCCCGCTGTGTTCTCAGTGCCAGATATTCTCAAATATTCCAACAAAATCATATTAAATTTGCAGGGCATTTGGAGAACTTTTATTTTCGGGGTATTTTTTATTGCATGGATCACTCAGAAAACAGACGGAGAATACTATTTTTTTAACTTTATTTAATCTAAATAACAGAAAGTAAAAAAAAAGGGTATAGAAGGTTGTGCCTTCTAACTTCATCCATCTCATGATCATCAAAAGGAATCCACTAACAAGGTTGATCAAGTCTTGTTAACAAACTCATTCCTAATAACATGGAACCGGAGAAATTTCGAATAACACTAGGTTACCTCAACGGGGATATGCACATCCCCAATAATAAGAATATCATATTTCTTCTTGACAATAGGAAGAGGAAATTCAAAACTGGAATTTTTCCAATAGAATTGATACTATGAACTTGAGGTTGTTTCCTCGGGAAGTGTACCATATGCTCATTACCATTAACATGAAAAGTGACATTGCCTTTGTTGCAATCAATAACAGCCCCTGCAATATTAAAAAAGGGTCTACCAAGGATAATCGACATAATATCGTCCTCGGGAATATCAAGAATAACAAAGTTCGTTAAGATAGTAACGTTTGCAACCACAACAGGCACATCCTCACAAATACCGACAGGTATGGCGGTTGATTTATCGGCCATTTGCAAAGATATTTCAGTAGGTGTCAACTTATTCAATTCAAGTCTACGATATAAAGAGAGAGTCATAACACTAACACCGGCTCCAAGATCACATAAAGCAGTTTTAACATAGTTTCTTTTAATGGAGCATGGTATGGTACTCTTGGATCTCCTAGTTTCTTAGGTATTCCACCCTTAAAAGTATAATTAGCAAGCATGGTGGAAATTTCAGCTTCTAGTATCTTTCTTTTATTTATAATAATATCCTTCATGTACTTAGCATAAGGATTCACTTTAAGCATATAAGTTAAGCGCATACGCAAAAAGATAGGTCTAATCATTTCAGCAAAGCGCTCAAAATCCTCATCATTCTTTTTCTTGGATGGATTAGGAGGAAAAGGCATGGGTGAGGGAGTCCCGGATTAGGGGGTGACCGGATAGCCAAACTATCATCATCGGCCGGACTCCAAGACTATGAAGATACAAGATTGAAGACTTTGTCCCGTGTCCGGATGGGACTTTCCTTGGCGTGAAAGGCAAGCTTGGCGATACGGATATGTAGATCTCCTACCATTGTAACCGACTTTGTGTAACCCTAGCCCTCTCCGGTGTCTATATAAACTGGAGGGTTTTAGTCCGTAGGACAGAACAACAATCATACCATAGGCTAGCTTCTAGGGTTTAGCCTCCTTGATCTCGTGGTAGATCTACTCTTGTAATACCCACATCATCAATATTAATCAAGCAGGACGTAGGGTTTTACCTCCATCAAGAGGGCCCGAACCTAGGTAAAACATCGTGTCCCTTGTCTCCTGTTACCATCCACCTAGACGCACAGTTCGGGACCCCCTACCCGAGATCCGCCGGTTTTGACACCGACATTGGTGCTTTCATTGAGAGTTCCTCTGTGCCGTCACCGATAGGCTCGATGGCTCCTTCGATCATCAACAACGACGTGGTCCAGGGTGAGACTTTTCTCCCCGGACAGATCTTCGTATTCGGCGGCTTTGCACTGCGGGCCAATTCGTTTGGCCATCTGGAGCAGATCGAAAGCTACGCCCGTGGCCGTCAGGTCAGATTTGGAAGTCTGAACTTCACGACTGACATCCGTGGAGACTTGATCTTCGATGGATTCGAGCCACAGCCGAGCACGCCGCACTGTCACGATGGGCATGATTTAGCTCTGCTGCCGGACAGTGCCCTAGAGGCCGCACACGAGTCCGCTCTGACCCTCAATTCGGAGTCGGCTGTGCAGATCGAGGACGGGTGGTTAGACACCGCCTCGGGGGCTGCAACCTCTACGGCGATAGAGCCGAATACTGACCTTGTCCCTTGTGAAGCTTGTGACTCCGAGGTGCCGGACTCCTTGCCGGACTCCGAACCTCCTACGCCCCCTCCAATCGAATCCGACTGGGCGCCAATCATGGAGTTCACCGCTGCGAACATCTTTCAGCACTCACCTTTCGGCGACATCCTGAGTTCACTAAAGTATCTCTCGTTATCAGGAGAGCCCTGGCCGGACTGCGGTCAGGACAGCTGGGATGCGGACGACGAAGAAATTCAAGGCCCACCCACCACCCACTTAGTAGCCACTGTCGGCGATCTAACCGACATGCTAGACTTCGACTCCGAAGACATCGACGGTATGGACGACGATGCCGGAGACGACCAAGAACCAGCGCCTACTGGGCACTGGAAAGCCACCTCGTCATATGACATATACATGGTGGATATCCCAAAGGATGGGAATGGCGAGGGAACAGCGGAGGAAGACCCCTCCAAGAAACAGCCCAAGCGCCAACGTCAGCGGCGCCGCTCTAAATCCCGCCACAACAAGAATGGAGATTCCGGCACCGGAGATAACAATACCCCAGACAGTGCCGAAGACAACCCCCTCCAGCAAGATTCAGCATAGGAGGACGGAGAAGCCAGCCCTCATGAGAGAGCGGCAGACGAAGAGGTAGAGGATGATAATTACATGCCTCCCTCCGGAGACGAGGCAAACCTCGACGACGACGAATTTGTCGTGCCTGAGGATCCCGTCGAACAAGAGCGTTTTAAATGCAGGCTTATGGCCACGGCAAACAGCCTCAAGAAAAAGCAGCAACAGCTTAGAGCTGATCAAGATCTGCTAGCCGACAGATGGACTGAAGTCCTTGCGGCCGAAGAGCATGAGCTCGAACGCCCCTCCAAAAGCTACCCCAAACGCAAGTTGCTCCCCCCTATTAGAGGAGGAGGCATATAAACCTGCATCACCAGCGCACAATACGGCTAACCGACCACCTCGTGGCCGCGACAGAGAGGCCTCTAGGCCCTCCACTAGAACCGTACCCCGGCACCGCTCGAAAAGCACAAGGCCACAGGGGAACACTCCGGACTTGCGAGATGTATTGGAGGATAAGGTAAGACAATCAAGATCGATCTACGGATCGCGTGGGCGCCCCATGATACGTGATGACAACTGTCGCGCCGGACACAGCAAGTCCGACCGGGCCGAACACAGTAGACAAAGCTCGCTTGAGCTCCGTCATGATATAGCCCAATACAGAGGCGCCGCACACCCACTATGCTTCACAGATGAAGTAATGGATCATCAAATCCCCGAAGGTTTTAAACCCGTGAATATTGAATCCTATGATGGCACAACAGACCCCGCGGTTTGGATCGAAGACTATCTCCTTCATATCCACATGGCCCGCGGTGACGATCTTCACGCCATCAAATACCTCCCACTCAAGCTTAAAGGACCAGCTCGGCATTGGCTTAATAGCTTGCCAGCAGAATCAATTGGGTGTTGGGAGGACCTGGAAGCCGCATTCCTTGATAACTTCCAGGGCACATATGTGCGACCACCAGACGCTGACGACCTAAGCCACATAATTCAGCAGCTAGACGAATCGGCCAGACAATTCTGGACACGGTTCTTAACTAAGAAAAATCAAATCATCGACTGTCCGGATGCGGAGGCCCTCGCGGCCTTCAAACATAACATCCGCAATGAGTGGCTTGCCCGGCACCTGGGACAGGAAAAGCCGAAATCCATGGCAGCCCTCACATCACTCATGACCCGCTTCTGCGTGGGAGACGACAACTGGCTAGCCCGCAGCAACGACCTCAGCAAAAATTCTGGCAGCCCAGATACCAAGGACCGCAATGGCAGGTCGCATCGCAACAAGAACAAACGCCGCATTAACGGCGACAATAATGAGGATACGGCAGTCAATGCCGGATTCAGAGGCTCCAAACCCGGTCAGCGGAAAAAGCCATTCAAAAGAACTACCCCGGGTCCGTCCAATTTGGACCGAATACTCGATCGCTCATGCCAGATACACGGCACCCCCGAAAAGCCAGCCAACCACACCAACAGGGACTGTTGGGTATTCAAGCAGGCAGGCAAGCTAATTGCCGAAAACAATGGCAAGGGGATGCATAGCGATGACGAAGAAGAGACCCGACCGCCGAACAATAGAGGACAGAAGGGTTTCCCCCCACAAGTGCGGACGATGAACATGATAGGCGCAACCCACATACCCAAGAGGGAGCGGAAGCATGCACTCAGGGACGTATACGCGATGGAGCCAGTCGCCCCGAAATTCAACCCATGGTCCTCCTGCCCGATCACTTTTGATCGAAGGGACCACCCCACCAGCATCCGCCACGGCGGATTCGCCGCATTGGTTTTAAACCCAATCATCGATGGATTTCACCTCACCAGAGTCCTGATGGACGGCGGCAGCAGCCTAAACCTGCTTTATCAGCACACAATGCGCAAGATGGGCATAGACCCCTCAAGGATTAAACCCACAAAGACGACCTTCAAAGGCGTCATACCAGGTGTAGAGGCCAATTGTACAGGCTCAGTTACACTGGAAGTGGTCTTCGGATCCCCGGATAACTTCCGAAGCGAGGAGTTAATCTTCGACATAGTTCCGTTCCGCAGCGGCTATCATGCTCTGCTCGGACGGACCGTGTTTGCAAAGTTCAACGCGGTGCCGCACTACGCAAAGCTCAAGCTCAAGATGCTAGGCCCTCGAGGAGTCATCACCGTCAACGGAAACACTGAATGATCCCTCCAAACGGAGGAACATACAGCGGCTCTCGCGGCAGAAGTACAATGCAGCCTCTTAAGGCAATTCTCGAGTCCGACCGTTAAACGACCGGACATGGCTAAACGCGCCCGGAGTAACCTACAACAAGACCACCTGGCACGTTCCGAGCACGTGTAGCAATGCGGCCCCAACCCCAGCCCTCGCAAGATTGCAAGACTGGTCCTTCGCGTACATCATTATGCTCTGGAGATACCATGGGCATAGGGGGAGGGGCACGACCACGACTGGCCCAGAATGCGGCTTAACCACACCAGGGGCTCCCAAGTGTGTCATTCTTTTTTATCTTTTTCTTTCTTACCCACAGGACTCCGTTCACCAGAGGCCCTGTCCGGCAGTAGACCGGCTGAACTCACGATGCAACAGCCAGGGGAGGAGAAAGGCTACGATAAATATTCAGGTGGTCTCCGCTACGAGCATTAAATCTGTTTTATACACCATTCCGCAGCCTACCCCTGGAGGGGGACATGTTTAATAGTCCCATCCCTTGCTTACCACACTATTTGTATCATTCTGCATTCATGGCAATATTACTTAAATAAACAATGCAGCACCTTTTTGCTTATAATTGCATTCCTTTCTTATACATATGTTCATGTATGACATGTTGCATCCGTACACTTTGGTACGGCTAAATACACCAGGGGCTTAAGTTCCCCACATTATGGTGTGATAAGTCCGAACACTTTCACAAGTGTGGCACCCCGAACTTATAGCATTATATGCATCGGCTTCGAATCATGTCTTGGGTCAATAGTTGGGTTTGCCCGGCTCCCATGTTTTGGTACCTTACGTTCCATTGTATCGGCTAAGGTAGCACTGGCAGAACCACTGCGATTGCGCCCTAGTTGAGCTAGGCGAGCGCCTCAGTGGAGAAAGCTAAAACTGACCGTCATGATAAGGCGAGAGCCGGTCGCTGTTCGAGAGGTTTTTTCGAGTCCCTAAAGACTTATGCCGCTTAGAGCGAGGAACCGGCTTTGTCCGGCCCAGGCGTGGATAGTGCCCCGAATTCGGCCTTCCGAACACTAGGGGCCTCGCCGAAATTTAAAATTATAGAATTCTATGGCTAAGTGAGAGTGTTCAAGCATTATAAGTCCGGTTGCCTCGTTCGTTGTGTTGAGCGCCTCCCTAGATGGACCCAAATATGGGAACAAGAGTGCTGAAATTTATCCCGAACACCCCAGCACTCGTGGCATGGGGGCTGAAGCCGACGACTTGCCATCTCTCAGATTTGATAAACAGCCGCACAGAAGGTAATATTTTAAATCAACAAGCGTTGCTTAGCGCATATGAACAAAGTTTTCAGCGCACAGGATAACAAAATGCGAGTCTACTCAAATATTACATTTTTGGAGCACTCACCCGCAATAATGTGGGCACCCTTCAAGACACCCTTATAATACATCTCGGGCGTGCGATACTCCTTGCCCGGCGGTGGCGCATCCGTCACAAGCTTCTCAGCATCCATCTTGCCCCAGTGCACCTTAGCACGGGCAAGGGCCCGACGGGCACCTTCAATACAGGCGGATCGCTTGATGACCTCAACCCATGGACAAGCATCCACCAGCCGCCGCACCAGGCCGAAGTAGCTCCCAGGCATGGCCTCCTTGGGCCACAGCCGACCTATGAGGCCCTTCATGGCCTGTTCGGCCACCTTGTGGAGCTCGACCAGCTGCTTCAGCTGGTCGCTAAGGGGCACCGGATGTCCGGCCTCAGCATACTGAGACCAGAAGACCTTCTCCATCGAGCTCCCCTCCTCGGCCCTATAGAAAGTGGCAGCATCGGACACGATGCGGGGCAGATCTGCGAACGCTCCTGGAGAGCTCCGAATTCGGGTAAGTAACAGGTAATTCACATTCACATGCTTGCTTTGCATGAAAAATGCGTTACCCGCCGCTATTTTCTTCAATGCCTCGATTTCCTGAAGGGCCTTGTGGGCTGCGGCCTTAGCGGCTTTGGCACTCTCAAGAGCCGATGCAAGCTCGGACTCTCGAGTCTTTGAGTCGCGCTCCAAACTCTCATGCTTTTCCATGAGAGCCTGGAGCTCTTGTTGTACCTCCGCTACCCGTGCCTCCTGCTTCTCTCGCCCAGCACGCTCCACGGCCGCATTACGTTCGGCCGCGGACACCGCCTCCTTCAGGGTCGCCACCTCGTTTGTGGCCCCTGAAGTACCCACGTTATCCTTGTTATTTCTCTGTCAACCAAATCCTTTTCTGTAAGGTACAACTTTAATAAGGTGTTACTCACCTTCCTTGTCCTCGAGCTGCTTCTTGGCACGGCGAGCTCGTTCTCGGACCGCTCGAGGCTTTGCTTCAAAGCATGGACCTCCACAGTCAGTGCGGCAGAGGTCAGCAGCACATCCTGCAATCCCATATTGACATATTTTTTAAGACTCCTGTGTATATCTTTTTAGATCCTCAGTCCGGCTTTTCTTTCAGAACACCGAACCGAGTATCAGGGGCTACTGTCTATGCGGTACTATTTTACATATATTAATATTCTTACCTCAAAGCCTGTTAGAAGGCTGCTGCAGGCTTCGGTCAGCCCGCTTTTGGCGAGCTGAACCTTCTGAATCACCACACTCATGACAGTGCGGTGTTCCTCCTTGATGGAAGCACCATTGAGCGCCTCCAGCAAGTTATCCGGCGCCTCTGGTTGGACGGAGGCCGCTGGCGTCACGATCTTGCCCTTCTTACGAAGGGGCTGCCCACCGGACTCCGGTACGAAGTCCGGGAGGTTGCCCTGTGGCACCTCCGGGGCCTCCTCCTCCGGGTGGGTCCCTCTCTGGGTTCCCACCTCAGCGTCGTCGGCGTCACGGGGGGTGAAGACGGTTGGAAGTGAAGTACTATCCACATCTGACGTACCCAAGGACCCGCTCGACGAAGCGGGAAGATCGTCCTTGGGCGGACTGCAAGGTTGTATGCGGCATTAGAAAGACACCGTGTGGCGAAAAGAAAAATCATGAAGTTATTCGGGAGTCCGAATACTTATGATCTCGCCAGGGGCTTGGCCCTTGAAGGCCAATCCTCGTCGTCGTCACTGGCGTTGGCGGAATAGTCCGGGGGAAGAGTCCTTCCCTTCTTGGACCCTTCGGCCTCCCTCGTTGGGGAGGCCTTCCTTTTCTTCCCTCCCCTCGTTGGGGGAGAGGCCTCTTTCTTCTCCTCCTCGTCCTCGTGGGAGGAGTCTGCCTCGGAGTCATCGAACGATGAGTCCGATAACACCTGAAAACGGGAACTCTTTCGAGTGCCCATGGCCTTCTTCTTGGCCTTCTTCTCCGGCACCACGTGGGGTGCCGGAACCAGCAGCCCCGTTAAGCGGGCGTCCGCTGGGTCTTCTGGCAAAGGGGCCGGACAGTTAGTCAGCTCGGCCTTCTTCAGCCAATCCTGTCAAAGGAGAGGGAGTTTAGATCCCGCATAGAGTCAAACTATGGAAAACAAGTGTCCCGTAAAGGGTAGAATCGCTTACCTCGGTAGCCTGGCGCGGCGAGCTGAATCCGCGATCTTAGGTAGCAGATGCGGGAGCCTCGGTGCCCTTAAATAGCACCTTCCAGGCATCTTCGTACGTAGTGTCGAAGAGCCTGCTCAAGGTTCGGTGCTGGGCCAGATCAAACTCCCACAATTTGAAGGCCTGTTGTTGGCACGGGAGAATCCGATGGATGAGCATGACCTGGACTACGTTGACAAGCTTGAGCTTCTTGTTCACTAGCTTTTGGACGCAAGCTTGGAGTCCGGTCAGCTCCTCCGAATCGCCCCAGGTCAGGTCACTCTCTTTCCAAGAGGTGAGCCATGTGGGGATGCCAGATCTGAATTCGGGGGCCGCTGCCCATTCAGGGTCACGCGGCTCAGTGATGTAGAACCACCCCGATTGCCACCCCTTGATGGTTTCCACGAAGGCGCCCTCGAGCCAAGTAACGTTGGGCATCTTGCCCACCATGGCATCTCCGCACTCCGCTTGGATGCCCTTCACAACCTTCGGCTTGACATTGAAGGTCTTGAGACACAAGCCGAAGTGGGGCTGCATGCAGAGGAAGGCCTCGCACACGACGATAAACACCGAGATGTTGAGGATGAAATTCGGGGCCAGATCATGGAAATCCAGGCCGTAGTAGAACATGAGCCCCCGGACAAAGGGGTGGAGTGGGAAGCCCAGTCCGCGGAGGAAATGGGGTAGGAATACCACCCTCTCATGGGACCTGGGGGTGGGGATGAGCTGCCCCTCGTCGGGGAGCCGGTGCGCGATGTCGCTGGACAGATATCCGGTGCTGCGCAGCTTCTTGATGTGCCCCTCCGTAACGAAGGAGGCCATCCACTTGCCTCCCGCTCCGGACATAGTTGGAGAAGGTTGAGGTGAGATGTGTGGACTTGGGCGCTGGAGCTCGAGTGCGCGGAGATGGATAAGCAAAGGAGGAAGAAGGCGTAGGTAAAAAGGTGGATCCTTATCCCCTTATATATGGGCGGATGAAACTATGCATCCCCACCGGCCTGGTAAACTCGCTTTTCTCCCAAGCGCCGCAATCAATGGCGCGGTTGGGTTACCCACGTCCGTATTGATGGGAATCCCGGAATAAGGGGAACATGATATCTACTTCGACAAGACGTGCCAAGGAAACCACTTCGCTAAACGCGCTGAGGTGGTATAACAAAAACGATTCAAGTAAAGGCTTGGTTGTGGTGTGACGTCACGCCACGAAATACGTCAGCAGATTGAACTTGTGTAAATATTATTCTCTCTAAGGTGGAATGTAGAATTTATTTTGCAGAGCCGGACACTATCCTGGTGTTCACAATCTTCTATAAATTATTCGGAGGAGGAACCCGCCTTGCAATGCCGAAGACAATATGCACGCCGGACTCGTCGTCATTGAAGCCTGGTTCAGGGGCTACTGAGGGAGTCCTGGACTAGGGGGTGACCGGATAGCCGAACTATCATCATCGGCCGGACTCCAAGACTATGAAGATACAAGATTGAAGACTTCGTCCCGTGTCCGGATGGGACTTTCCTTGGCGTGGAAGGCAAGCTTGGCGATACGGATATGTAGATCTCCTACCATTGTAACCAACTCTGTGTAACCCTAGCCCTCTCCGGTGTCTATATAAACCGGAGGGTTTTAGTCCGTAGGACAGAACAACAATCATACCATAGGCTAGCTTCTAGGGTTTAGCCTCCTTGATCTCGTGGTAGATCTACTCTTGTAATACCCACATCATCAATATTAATCAAGCATGACGTAGGGTTTTACCTCCATCAAGAGGGCCCGAACCTGGGTAAAACATCATGTCCCTTGTCTCCTGTTACCATCCGCCTAGACGCACAGTTTGGGACCCCCTACCCGAGATCCGCCGATTTTGACACCGACACTTAACTGTGGGAATATGGATCGGATAGATAAACATCCGCTTACCCAGCTCCGAGGGTTATTCATGGAGAATCCATCCAATGGACTCGCACAGAGGAAGTCTTCTTTCTCCCCCTTGTATAAGCCGGACAGGATCTTCACGAGATCATCAACCGATCCCGGCCCCTTGCGGCCATGACGGGTGGCGTCATCCTCCCCGTTGAAATCCCACATGGGGTGGCCCCTATATTGGAGCGGCTGCACCCCTCGCATAATGCACGTGGCCATGACTCCAATCATGGTCAATCCAGAGTGGGCCAGTAACCTTATCCAGCCCATCAGATATTGGATGCTCCTATCATCTTCCCGTTGAGGGCTCCGCGGGCGCCAACTCAGGCGTTTCTTCAGGGGAGCGTTGCTGAACTCCGGGAGGCCGATCCGAACTGGATCCGGCAGAGGGGTGTCTTCCATATAAAACCATTCCGAAGGCCAGTCTTCGGACGCCTTCTTCGGGGTTTCGGATAGATACCCGGTCCCGGCGATGCGCCATATTTCGGCTCCGCCCACTTGATATATCGACCCCTCGTGAGAACGGGGTACGAGGCAAAACAATCTCTTCCACAGCGCAAAATGGGGCTCGATGCCCAAGAACAGCTCGCAAAGGGCTACGAAGCCCGTGATGTGCAAAATGGAGGCAGGTGTAAGCTGGTGAAGCTGGAGTCCATAGAACTCCAGGAGCCCCCGAAGAAATGGATGTATGGGAAATCCGAGTCCCCTTATTAGATAAGGGACGAAGCATACCCACTCTCCTTTGGAGGGATTGGGGACGCTCTCTGCCTGCTTTCCACCCTTGTAGGTGGCCAGTCCAGCTCGAACCGGAACCATGAAGGCTGGGGGAAGATATCCCTCCGCTTGGAGCGTCACTAGCTCGCTATGCGGAACTGAACATCTTCTCCAATCTCCTGGCTGAGGGCTGGGAGCGCGAGAGGAGGAGCCGCGTCGACTATCCATGATGGAATGGATTTTTGCCAGAGGCGCTTCGATGAGTACTTGCGGAAGGAGGATGGTGTGATTCGGATCTAGATCCTCGCCTCTCTTATAGGCAGCTTATTCGCGCGGCTAGGGGGTAAAACATAAAAATACCCTGGCTTTTCGCATTCATACGACACGTGGAAGAGGTCCATTATTGGACGTGGAAGCCAAGGAGCGCAACATTTATAAGGAAGCCGGACATTATTCGGCAAGCACATGGAATTTGAAGGAGAACCCGCCTTGCAAAGCCAAAGA
The DNA here is from genome assembly GCF_002162155.2 of Triticum dicoccoides. Classification (NCBI taxonomy): domain Eukaryota; kingdom Viridiplantae; phylum Streptophyta; class Magnoliopsida; order Poales; family Poaceae; genus Triticum; species Triticum dicoccoides. Next base: position 633,690,116 of record NC_041389.1, read on the forward strand.
CAATATACGCGCCGGACTCGTCGTCATTGAAGCCTAGTTCGGGGGCTACTGAGGGAGTCCCGGATTAGGGGGTGTCCGGATAGCCGAACTATCATCATCGGCCGGACTCCAAGACTATGAAGATACAAGATTGAAGACTTTGTCCCGTGTCTGGATGGGACTTTCCTTGGCGTGGAAGGCAAGCTTGGCGATACGGATATGTAGATCTGCTACCATTGTAACCGACTCTGTGTAACCCTAGCCCTCTCCGGTGTCTATATAAACCGGAGGGTTTTAGTCCGTAGGATAGAACAACAATCATACCATAGTCTAGCTTCTAGGGTTTAGCCTCCTTGATCTCGTGGTAGATCTACTCTTGTAATACCCACATCATCAATATTAATCAAGCAGGACGTAGGGTTTTACCTCCATCAATAGGGCCCGAACCTGGGTAAAACATCGTATCCCTTGTCTCCTGTTACCATCCGCCTAGACGCACAGATCGGGACCCCCTACCCGAGATCCGCCGGTTTTGACACCGACATTGGGTTTCTGAACCCATGGTTCTCTTTCTTTACCATGCTTCCTAGCAACAATGTCTCTCTTATCATAATGTTGATTCTTTCATTGTGAGTTATCAAGATCAACAGCAGTTTCAATCTCTACATCATTATTATTGCTAGGTTGAGCATCAACATGAACATTATCATTAACATTATCACCAGGTTCATGTTCATCACCAGATTGTGTCTCAGCATCAGAAATAGAAATATCATTGGGATTCTCATGTGTGTCTATAACAGGTTCAGTAGAAGCATGCAAAGTCCTATCATTTTTCTTTTTCTTCTTTTTAGAAGGACTAGGTGCATCAACATTATTTATCTGAGAATCTTGCTCAATTCTCTTAGGGTGACCCTCAGGATACAAAGGTTCTTGAGTCATCTTACCCGTTCTAGTTGCTACTCTAACAGAAAAATCATGTTTATTATTTAATTCATCGAGCAAATCAATCTGAGCCTTAAGTACTTGTTCTACTTGAGTGTTAACCATAGAAGCATGTTTACTAATGAGTTTAAGTTCACCTGTAACTCTAGCCATATAATCACTCAAGTGTCCAATCATATAAGCATTACTTTTCAATTGTCTACCAACATAAGCATTGAAATTTTCTTGTCTAGCCATAAAGTCATCAAATTCATCCAAGCATTGGCTAGCAAACTTAGTAGACGGGATTCCAACTTTACCATATCTATAGAGAGAATTTACCTTTACTACCTGTGTCGGGTTATCAATACCATGTGTTTCTTTGATAGATGGTATATTAAGGCCATGTATTTCTTCAACAGGAGGTAAATTCTTAACATCTTCAGCTTTAATACCTTTCTCTTTCATAGATTTCTTTGCCTCTTGCATATCTTCAAGACTAAGAAATGAACACCCCTTTTCTTCGGAGTTGGTTTAGGAGTCGGCTCAGGAGTTGGCTCAAGAAGTGTCCAATTATTCTCATTAGTCAACATATTATTCAATAGCAATTCAGCTTGATCGACTGTTCTTTCCCTGAAAACACAACCACCACAACTATCCAAGTGGTCCTTGGATGCATCAGTTAGTCCATTATAAAAGATATCAAGTATTTCATTTTTCTTAAGAGGATGATCAGGCAAAGCATTAAGTAATCGGAGAAGCCTCCCCCAAACTTGTGGAATACTCTTTTCTTCAATTTGCACAAAATTATATATTTCCCTTAAAGCATCTTGTTTCTTATGAGCAGGGAAATATTTAGCAGAGAAGTAATAAATCATATCCTAGGGACTACGCACACAACTAGGATCAAGAGAATTAAACCAAGTTTTAGCATCACCATTTAATGAGAATGGAAATATATTAAGGATATAATAGTAGCGAGATTTCTCATCATTGGTGAACAGGGTGGCTATATCATTCAATTTAGTAAGATGTGCCACAATAGTTTCAGATTCATAGCCATAAAAAGGATGAGATTCAACCAAAGTAATTATCTCAGGATCGACAGAGAAATCATAATCCTTATCAGTAACAAAGATAGGTGAAGTACCAAAAGCAGGGTCATATTTCATTCTAGCATTCAGAGACTTCTGTTTCAGCTTAGCTAGTAACTTCTTATGGTCAGATCTATCATTGCAAGCAAGAAAATCTCTAGCAGTTTCTTCATCCATAACATAACCCTTAGGAACAACGGGCAATTTATATTTAGGGAGAGAACCTTCATCATCACTATCATCAATAATATTAGTTTCACTTATTTCATTCTCTCTAGCCCTAGCAAGTTGTTCATCAAGAAATTCACCTAATGGCACAGTAGTATCAGGCATAGAAGTAGCTTCATCATAAGTATCATGCATAGTAGAAGTGGCATCATCAATAACATGCAACATATCAGAATTAATAGCAGAAGCAGGTTTAGGTGTCGTAAGCTTACTCATAACAGAAGGAGAATCAAGTGCAGAGCTAGATGGCAGTTCCTTACCTCCCCTCGTAGTTGGAGGATAAATCTTAGTTCTTTCGTCTTTCAAGTTCCTCATAGTGATCAGCAGATATAAATCCCAAGGGACTCAAAGAATAGAGCTAATCAACGGCGCCAGAAAATAGTCTTGATAACCCACAAGTATAGGGGATCGCAACAGTTTTCGAGGGTAGAGTATTCAACCAAAATTTATTGATTCGACACAAGGGGAGCCAAAGAATATTCTCAAGTATTAGCAGTTGGGTTGTCAATTCAACCACACCTGGATAACTTAGTATCTGCAGCAAATTATTTAGTAGCAAAGTAGCATGGAAGTAACGGTAATGGTGGCAAAAGTAATAGTAGCAGTTTTGTAGTAATTGTAATAGCAGCAGCGGTAAAGTAACTAAGCAAAGAACAATATGTGAAAAGCTCGTAGGAATTGGATCAGTGATGGATAATTATGTCGGATGCGATTCCTCATGTAATAGTTATAACATAGGGTGACACAGAACTAGCTCCAGTTCATCAATGTAATGTAGGCATGTATTCCAAATATAGTCATACGTGCTTATGGAAAAGAACTTGCATGACATCTTTTGTCCTACCCTCCCATGGCAGCATGGTCCTAATGGAAATTAAGGGATATTAAGGCCTACTTTTAGTAGAGTACCGGACCAAAGCATTAACACATAGTGAATACATGAACTCCTCAAACTACGGTCATCACCGGTAAGTATCCCGATTATTGTCACTTTAGGGTTAACGGATCATAACACATAATAGGTGACTATAGACTTGGAAGATAGGATCAAGAATTCACATATATTCATGAAAACATAATAGGTTCAGATCTGAAATCATGGCACTCGGGCCCTAGTGACAAGCATTAAGCATAGCAAAGTCATAGGAACATCAATCTCAGAACATAGTGGATACTAGGGATCAAACCCTAACAAAACTAACTTGATTACATGGTAAATCTCATCCAACCCATCATCGTCCAGCAAGCCTACGACGGAATTACTCACGCATGGCGGTGAGCATCATGAAATTGGTGATGGAGGATGGTTGATGATGATGACGGCACCGGATCCCCCTCTCGGGAGCCCCGATGAGCGGACTCCAGATCAGCCCTCCCGAGAGAGATTAGGGCTTGGCGGTGGCTCTGTATCGTAAAACGCGATGAATCTTTGTTCTCTGGTTTTTTTCTCAACGAAAGTGAATATATAGAGTTGGAGTTGAGGTCGGTGGAGCTTCAGGGGGCCCACGAGGCAGGGGCGCCCCCACCCTCGTGGACAGGGTGTGGGCCCCCTGACGTTGATTCTTTCGCCAATATTTTTTATTAATTCCAACAAGTTGCTCCATGGAATTTCAGGTCATTCCAAGAACTTTTATTTCTGCACAAAAATAACACCGTGGTAGTTCTGCTGAAAACAGCGTCAGTTTGGGTTAGTTCCATTAAAATCATGCAAGTTAGAGTCCAAAACAAGGGAAAAAGTGTTTGGAAAAGTTGATACGACGGAGATGTATCACGCGTTCACGAGATTGGTTCTACCAACGTGCTTTTGCACATAGGTGGCTGGCGGGTGTCTGTTTCCCCAACTTTAGTTAAATCGAGTTTGACTATGGCTGGTCCTTGTTGAAGGTTAAAACATCACACTTGACAAAAAATCGTTGTGGTTTTGATGCGTAGGCAAGAACGGTTCTTGCTAGAAGCCCGTAGCAGCCACGTAAAACTTGCAACAACAAAGTAGAGGACGTCTAACTTGTTTTTGCGGGGCTTGCTTTGACGTGATATGGTCAAGACATGATGTGATATAAATTGTTGTATGAGATGATCATGTTTTGTAATAGAGTTATCGGCAACTGGCAGGAGCCATATGGTTGTCGCTTTATTGTATGCAATGCAATCACCATGTAATTGTTTTACTTTATCACTAAGCGGTAGCGATAGTCGTAGAAGAAATAGTTGGCGAGACGACAATGATGCTACGATGGAGATCAAGGAGTCGCGCTGGTGATGACGGAGATCATGACGTTGCTTCGGTGATGGAGATCATGAGCACAAGATGATGATGGCCATATCATGTCACATATTTTGATTGCATGTGATGTTTATCTTTTATGCATCTTATTTTGCTTAGCACAATGGTAGCATTATAAGATGATCCCTTACTAAATTTCAAGGTATAAGTGTTCTCCCTGAGTATGCACCGTTGCTACAGTTCGTCGTGCCGAGACACCACGTGATGAACGGATGTGATAAGCTCTACGTTCACATACAATGGATGCATGTCAGTTTTGCACACGCAGAATACTCGGGTTAAACTTGACGAGCCTAGCATATGCAGATATGGCCTCAGAACACTAAGACCGAAAGGTCGAACGTGAATCATATGGTAGATATGATCAACACAGTGATGTTCGCCATTGAAAACTACTCCATTCACGTGATGATCGGACATGGTTTAGTTGATTTGGATCACGTGATCATTTAGATGACTAGAGAGATGTCTATCTAAGTGAGAGTTCTTAAGTAATATGATTAATTGAACTTTAATTTATGATGAACTTAGTCCTGATAGTTATTTTGCATGTCTATGTTATTGTAGATCAATGGCCCGTGCTACCGTTCCTTTGAATTTTAATGTGTTCCTAGAGAAAGCTAAGTTGAAAGATGATGACAGCAATTACACATACTTGGTCCGTAACTTGAGGATTATCCTCATTGCTGCACAGAAGACTTACGTCCTGGAAGCACCGCTGGGTGCTAGGCCTGCTGCATACGCTACCGATGACGTTAAAAATGTCTGGCAGAGCAAAGCTGATGACTACTCGATAGTTCAGTGTGCCATGCTTTACGGCTTAGAATCGGGACTTCAAGGACGTTTTGAACGTGATGGAGCATATGAGATGTTCCAAGAGTTGAAGTTAATATTTCAAGCAAATGCCCGAGTTGAGAGACATAAAGTCTCTAACAAGTTCTATAGCTGCAAAATGGAGGACAATAGTTCTGTCAGTGAACACATACTCAGAATGTCTGGGTATCATAACCACTTGACTCAGCTGGGACTTAATCTTCCTAATGATAATGTCATTGACAGAGTTCTTAAATCACTATCACCAAGCTATAAAGGCTTCATGATGAACTATAATATGCAAGGGATGAACAAGACAATTCCCGAGCTCTTCGCGATGCTAAAGGTTCCTCATGTATAGTGAGTAGGGAAAAGGTAGACATAAACCAAATATAGATTTTGAAAATGTTAATCATTTATTTGGAAAATGTTAAACATGTATATAAAAAATGTTCCTGATGTATAGAAAAAAATATGTAATGTATATGGAAAAGGGTAGAAATCCAAAAATATATGTTTTGAAAAAAACTAATCATCAATATTAAAAATGTTAAACTTGTATGAAAAAATGTTCTATTGTGTTCCAAAAATGTAGAACGTGTATTAAAAATTAACATAAAAACAAAACTGGGAAAAATAGTAATCATGTATGTCAAATATGTTAAACATGCATAAAAAATGTTCCTGATGTCCACCGAAAATGTACAATGTGTTAAAAAATAGTCATGAAACACAAATATTTGAAAATGTAACCATCTATTCAGAAAATGTTAAACGTGTAAAACAAATATCTCCGATTTATAAGAAAAATGTAGAACATGTATTAAAAATTATCTTATAAACTTAATTTCAAAAAATGTAGACAACATATAAAAAAGTTATTAGTCCTATATTTCAAAAATGTTGAACATGTATTAAAAGTATTCCTTTATATGCAAAAAATGTACAATGTGTATAAAAAATTTGTCATCAAACATTGATTTTGAAAAATATTAATCTTGTATTTAGAAAATGCTAAAGATGCACCAAAAAATATTCCTGGTGTATACGCAAATTGTAAAGTGTGTATAAAAAATTTCAGCTTGTGTTCCAGAAAAAAGAAAAAAAAAGGATGAAAACGTAAGAAACGGAAGAAAGACAAAAATAAATGAAGAAAATGAAAAACAATAAATCATGAAAACCCATGTGGAAACAAACAAAAATAAAGAAAACAAAACAATAATGAAGACAAACGTAGAGAAGTGATGAAAATTAAGAAGGAAACAAAAAAGGAAAGAAAAACAAACAACCACAGAAAGAAACAAAAGAAAACTGAAGAGAAGAAGGAAACAAGAAAATCAGCGAAAATATAAAACCCAGGGAAAAGACGTATGAAAACTGAAAGAAAGAATAAAAGCAGGTGAAGAAATAAAAAAAAACCGAAGAACATACCTAAAAAATAGGCCGAAGCCGAGAAGAAATCCACACATTAAATAAACACAGTAGAAAACCACGAACTTAGAGCATCTCTAGCC
>NC_041389.1:633697352-633705175 GCF_002162155.2 Triticum dicoccoides
TTGGGGCGAACCGGCGATATTTTCGCCGTGGGGGCGATCGGTTTCCCAGCCGCCATCCCAGGGTCACCCCAGACGCCCTATTTTAAACAATTTGAAAAGGATATTCGGTGAAAATTCGGCAAAACAAGACATAGATTCGGCAAACACGACGTAGATTTAGGCGTTCCACAATTTTTTATATAGAAAACATAAATTTAACTAAAAGAACAAAAGGGTCGCGCCTACAGGCTAAAGAACTTGTTGAGCACCACGTAGTCGCCGTTGTCGGCGGCGGCGTCCTTCTCCTTCTTCATGTGGTCGTCCCTGCTGGCCTCTGGCCAGGGTCGCCCTGGCGGACTGGTTTGGCCGGCGGCGGCGCGTCGTCGTCGCTGTCCTCTAGCACGATGACGCCACCCTCGTCGCGCCCACGGCAGCGCACGGCAATCTCCTCCAGGGCGCGGCGCTGACGCTCCATCTCCAGCTGCGCCTAATCTTCTCGCGCCCACTTCATGGCGGGGTGGTTCCACCGGCGAGGGAGGGGGCGGCTTTTATAGCGGCCGGGGGGCGGCACCGCGTGTGTACGCGTGACGGGAAGGGGCGCGTCGCCGCACCACGCCGCCCGTGAGGAATCAATGGAAGGCTTACCGGCGGCAGCCTTGGCATTGATTCTCCGTGGGAAACCGAGGCGATGAGGATGAAGATGCTCGGGGGTCGCTGACTCGGCGGGCCCCTCGTTCTTTCGCGCAAAAACTATTGCCCAGGCGCCCCAGCGCGCCGGGTTCGGCCTGGATCCGCCGACGCCAGTTTCGGGTCTAACAGACGAAAAATGGACTATTGGGGCGCGATTAGGCCGTTTTTTTGGCGCCGGCGCTAAAAAAGGACCTGTTGGGGGCGCGGCTGAAGATGCTCTTAACTTAGCGAACGAAATTCAATGAATTGGCACGAAACACCATGGATGAAAAAAATAAACAGACGGAATGGGCCGGCCAGTAGTACAGTGCGGGGTCGAAGCTTCCAGGCAGCAGACCGAAGGAGCACTTGCAGTGAAGATATAAACATTTCCCAAAAAATTCCCATTCTTTTTCTAAATATCGTTTTGGAAATTTCATGTCAATACTCACGACAGCTACCACAATACAGTACTGATAGGTTATCTTTCTTGCTAATAAACCTTCCAAAGTGCAGCACTATTTGTAATAAAAGCTAGTATTAAAGTCCTAGGACCAAACACTACGGCCATGCGACCGATGAGCGTGAGAAGATATAAACATTTCCCATGAAATTCCCATTCTTTTTCTAAAGATCGTTTTGGAAATTTCTTGTGAATACTCACGACAGCTACTACAATGCAGTACTGATAGGTTATCTTTCTGTTTACTCACCTTCCAAGGTGCAGCACTATTGTTAAAGCTATAAAATCGTATGAGAAAACACTACGGCCATGCGAAGTCTAGACACGTCCTGGTACATGGTTTGTACCGTCACCGTGAAACACTATGCCTTGCTGTCGGCCACCAGCATCGACGACGGCTGCTGCCTCCGCCGGGCGCCCCAACCCTGGCTGAACACCTCCTCGATCTCCTCCAGGGGCCTGCCCTGCGTCTCCGGGCAACAGAAGTAGAAGAACGTGGCAGCCACCACCGCCAACCCCGCGAAGAGGAAGAAGGCGCCGCCGATGGTGATCGCCTTGTACAGGGTGACGAAGGTCATGGACACGCCGGCGTTCATTATGCGGTTGATGGCCACGCCGATGCTGGCGCCCTGCGCGCGCAGCCGGAGCGGCCACACCTCCGAGCTGTAGGCCCACGTGATGGGCCCCACGCCGATGGAGAAGGAGGCGACGAAGGTGAACACCGTGGTGATGGCCAGCACGACCGCCCAGGGCGCGCCGTGGCCGTGAGGCGAGTGCTCGATGACGGTGAGCCCTAGGCCGAGGCAGGTTAGCGAGGCGACGATGCCGGCCAGGCTGGACAGGTAGAGCGGCCGCCGGCCGACGCGGTCGACGAGCAGGATCGCCGTCATGATGAACACCGTCTTGGTCACGCCCACGCCGATGGTCGCCGCGAGGATCTTGTTGCGGGTGGCGATTCCGGCCGCCTTGAAGATCCGCGGGGTGTAGAGCACCACGGCCTCGATCCCGCTCAGGTGCTGGAAGAAGTGGATGCCCAGGGCGGCCACGAGGACGCGACGAACGGTCGGCGTCGGGTGCAGGAACATCTCCTTCAACACGCTTTTGCCGCCGCTGCCGGGCGCGGGCGCGGCGTCTCCTCCCTCGACGAACCCGGCGGCGCTCTTGATGTCCGCGAGCCGCACGTCGGCCTCTCCCACCGTGTTGCAGACTTTCCGGAGAACCGCGAGGGCCTCGTCGGGGCGGCCCTGCATGACGAGCCACCGGGGCGACTCCGGCATGGCCAGGACGCCGATGGCGAGCACGGCGCTGGGGAGCGCGCCGAGCCCCAGCATGGTGCGCCAGCCGTAGACCAGCGGCAGCTTGGCGAGGAAGTAGTTGGACACGTAGCCAATGAGGATGCCGAAGCTGATGCAGATCTCGGGGAGCGAGGTGAGCGAGCCGCGGATGTCCGAGGACGCGATCTCGGCGGCGTAGACGGGCGCGATCATGAGCGCGTAGCCGACGCCGGCGCCGGCGACGCAGCGCCCCACGAGGAGCGTGGCGAAGTTGGGCGAGAGGCCCATGAGGACGGAGCCCGCGAGGAAGATGCAGGCGGCGAGCGAGATGGTGCGGCGGCGCCCCACCCAGTCGGAGACGCGGCCGGCAGTGAGGGAGCCGGCGAGCGCGCAGACGTTGAGGATGCCGGCCAGGACCTGCACCTGCGTGTCGTTGGTCCGGAGGTCCTCCTTGATGAACAGCATCGCGCCGCTCATCACGCCGGTGTCTGCATCCACAAGGTCACACATCTAACTTCACTTACAGAAGAGAGAATGGACATGCATGCATGGCGTTTCGTTCTGATCGCGTACCGTAGCCCATGAGGATGGAGATGATGGAGCCGATGACGGAGCAGGCGACTGCGTACTTGTTCGTCCTCCCACCGCCATCGCCGCCAATCTTCTTCCCTGCTCCTCCTGATCTCCCATGGCTGATGCCCCTCCGAGTCAGAGAGAAAGACGAACTACTGGAAATGGCAGGTGCGTCCTCCTGGCAGGAGTGATTTGCATCGCGGGTGACTAGGGCCGGATTGGACTGGCCATCCGCATGCAGCTTTGTACTCTACTTAACACTCACGGGCAGCTTGCTAGAACCTGGCTAATATCTCGGGATCGAGATGGGGATATCAACCAACCTTGACTTGATGCATGCATGCAAGGATAAGGGCTAATTTACTGTGTTGCCTTGTGTCAGATCAGAGCGGATCAGCGGAATCCATCCATGGCTAGAATTAGTCTTTTCCTCCCAAAATAAGCACCCTGTGGATAAGATCAGAAGAAGAGACCAGTCCAGTACGATTCTTCTACATGCAATCTATCCCATGATGGCATCCAGCTTTATTACATTATGAAACACAGGCGCTGTAGCGTCTACGGCGGGCAGGATGGCTGTGGAGCGTGGATGAGAGTGGTACACTAGAAGCATTGCAGCTTTTTTTTTTAGCATCAGTACAGACACAAGCGCTCATATACACGCGCATACAATCACCCCTATGAACGCACACACGCACACCCTACCCCTATGAGCACCTCCGAAAGACTGAGCCGGCATATCATCTTGAGATTTACGAAGCCACCGTAGGCGCCTCGTCGTCGACGGGAACGTCTCCTCCCACTGAAAGCACATCGCCGGAAATCCTGAAATAAATTCAGAAATAATGCGAGCACCAGGATTTGAACCCTGGTGGGTTGGGGATACCACTGTCCACCTAACCATCTCAACCACAGGTTGGTTCGCTAGAAGCATTGCAGCTGTTCATCGTCACAAACTTATGTTACAACATTAGAAACAAGCTCTCTAAACTGAAATTTGGGGCTTTCATTGGTGAAGTCTTCCCTCCCCCACGTCCTGCATTATCTCAGTCGAGTCAAATCTTTTGAAGCGCCTCCGTTGGTAGGTGAGAAAGGTAATTGCATTAACTCAATCAAGTCAAATCAAATCATTCTACTACGAACAATCAAATCAACTATTTTGCATCCACTCAATCAAATCAACCCGTTGGTGGGTGTAAGGCAATTGCATTAACTCAATCAAATCTATTCAAATCATTTAGCTATATGTCGGACATGGACAATCAAATCAAATCAAAAATTTGCGTTAACTCAATCAAATTAAAATTTTGTATTAACTCAACCAAATCAAATCAAATCACTTCCCGCATTAGAATATGGTGGGTGTAAGGCATATATCAGACATGATTGGTGTTGATTCACCAGAATATTTATGCCCCCATTGCAACAAACTAGAAAATTGCAGAAGGTTTGGTATCAGCGAGGAGAGCCTCCTAGCGCAATGGAAAGTGCGTCCTGCTTCCATTTAAGCCACTTGGCGTTGAATCTCATCACCTACCAGTATCAAGGTATAATGCAGAACTCTAATAATAAAGGGAAACTTAAATCGAGTTATATTGCAACAGAATTATGTCTCGCAACTACTCCATCGTGATATACTCTACTCTACCATATCTAACGATAATAAGTTGTTCTCACTGTAGACTAGGTAGTAGTCTGTGCCTCCCTGGCGTGGAGCATCCCATGGACTCGTCATCAAGCCTTCGAGCTTTAAGTGGACAAATGACAAGGGCTAGTGCACGAGCTATCGAGAGCGAGGTAACTTCTCCTAATTGAGCTCCCTATGCATTTAGATGGGACATGGCTACTACATCAAAGTGGAACCTTGTGTGTGATTTATGTACGATGCCAACATCCACGGAGAAGTGAGGAAGGAATGCCAAGTCCATAAAGAGGGCCAAGGAGGATAGCTACATGGAGTCCCAGAGAGTTGAGACAAGGAGAAGCCCTTTGGACACCCTGGGACCCCAGTCCTCTCGACCCCTGCGTTCCCGACCTCCAGCATTATTGCTCTCTAGATACTTTGGATCCCCTGGGTCTAGTGGTTTGCCCTCTAGGTACCTCGGGTCCCCACCTACCCCGGGGCTCCTCCGTGCATGCATGCATCTAATGGGAAATGTCCCTTGTACCCCCACTTTCCCCTCTTTCCTTAGAACCTATATATTTGGTACCTCCCCCCTTTTTTATGGTTAGCAAAGTATAGAGTAAAACTTAGAGAGAGCATTGCTCGATCTATCCTCCCTAGTGGGACCAAGGCCTCCACTTGTGGAGAAGATTCCCAAGGGCATACCATTTTGCTCTATTTTTTATATACTAGTTGAATGCTCGTGTGTTGCTATAGGGATGATTGTCAATTTGATATAACATAAGCTTCTGCCTACCAGCCATGGGATTGACATCCAACATTTGTCGTGTATCTTCTATCTCTTCTCTTCTTCCTCCAGCCGCCCAAAACAAATCACCCCATCGGTCCCGCCCGCTCCCACCTCCCACGGCTGGTTGCACCTCCGCCACCCTACTGTACCCTCAGACGTTGACCAAACCATCCATCTATTCCCAATGTCCTGTTATTCTCCGGCAAGGTCAGCCCCAGCCTGCACTATCACTCGAACCAAGTGCCCGTACTCCCCTCCGCTTGCGACTACACTGCCGCATCTTCCACAGCTCATGTTCGTTACCGTCCGAGGCCTCGCCGTCGTCCTCTAACTTGATTTGCTTGCCGTGAGCGGTGCACCGCCGTCTGACATTGTCAACGTGGTCAATAACCGAGAGGAATAAGAAGATGATTGTACGTGGAGAGAATGAAAGTAGGGACCCACCAGGGTCATGGCAGTACACAAAGTGCCTCGTTATTACAAGCCCAAAAAATGGTTCCTCCTAATGGTTTGACATTTAGGTCCCACGCCATTGTCAATGTAGTCAATAAATGAGAGAATTGCAAAACAAGCGGCTGACACCAGGGACCCAGCAGGTCGTGCGGTTGTTATTTACTAGTTTTAGAGACGGAGCAGGGTATGAATGGGGTTGTGCGGGGGGCTATGGTCTGTCTAGCATATGCTTTTATTTTATGTTTACCACATGATGAGCCCAGTTTTTTCTTTCTAAAAATGGCTAGCCCAGTTCTAGTTTTTTTAAAGAATACTCAACAGAGGCCTACTTGCTTTTCTCAGCCCTACTAGGCTGCAAATCTTTCAAGACAAGAGTGATGTATTTGCTCGCCCGGAAAATGGGCTATAAGTAGTAAGAAATGGTATGTAAATTTTAAAAACACAACCAACTGGCAATTAGTTTCAAATGTTGTTTCTTAGGATATCGAGATTTCAAATTTAATTGTTTTTTGCGAGGAAAATTATGTTGGATTTTAAATTGATATAAATTTATTTTTCTTAAATTAGTTTGAACATGATTCAAAGTTTCGGGTTTAAAAACAGTTCGGACCGCACCGAAATATGAAAATTTCGTTGCATTTTTTAACCGTGGCCAGAATATGTGCTGCAATGCTAACAAAATATGGGCTTCAAAAAATCCTTAAGAAATAGCCAATGAGCTATAAATTTATTAGAAAAAATGGCAGATAGGTTGTATGCTGTTTTCCACATATTTGAGGCTAACTTGTGGGCCTATTAGTGTTGGAAATATGCCCTAGAGGCAATAATAAAATGGTTATTATTATATTTCCTTGTTCATGATAATTGTCTGTTGTTCATGCTGTAATTGTATTAACCGGAAACCGTAATACATGTGTGAATACATGGACCGTAATATGTCCCTATTAAGCCTCTAGTTGACTAGCTCGTTGATCAATAGATGGTTGTGGTTTCCTGACCATGGACATTGGATGTCATTGATAACGGGATCACATCATTAGGAGAATGATGTGATGGACAAGACCGAATCCCTAGCATAGCACAAGATCGTGTAGTTCGTTTGCTAAGAGCTTTTCTAATGTCAAGTATCATTTCCTTATATAATGAGATTGTGCAACTGCCGGATACCGTAGGAATGCTTTGGGTGTACCAAACGCCACAACATAACTGGGTGGCTATAAAGGTGCACTACAGGTATCTCCAAAAGTGTCTATTGGGTTAGCACGAATCGAGACTAGGATTTGTCACTTTGTATGACGGAGAGGTATCTCTGGGCCCACTCAGTAATGCATCATCATAATGAGCTCAATGTGACTAAGGAGTTAGTCATGTGATCATGCTTTACAGAATGAACAAAGAGACTTGCCTGTAATGAGATTGAACGAGGTATGGGGATGTCGATGATCGAATCTCGGGCAAGTAACAAACCGGTGGACAAAGGGAATTGTATACGGAATTCATTGAATCCCAGACATCATGGTTCATCCGATGAGATCATCGTAGAACATGTGGGAGCCCACATGGGTATCCAGATCCCGCTGTTGGTTATTGGCCGGAGAGATGTCTCGGTCATGTCTACATGGTTCCCGAACCCGTAGGGTCTACACACTTAAGGTTCTGTGATGCTAGAGTTGTTATGGGAAATTGTATGTGGTTACCGAAGGTTGTTCGGAGTCCCGGATGAGATCTCGAACGTCACGAGGAGTTCTGAAATGGTCCGGAGGTAAAGATTTATATATGGGAAGTCCAGTTTCAGTCACCGGAATGGTTTCGGGGGTTATCGGTATTGTGTCAGGACCACCGAAGGTGTCCAGGGGTCCATCGGTGGGGCCACCTGCCCCCGGGGACTTAATGGGCTGAACAAGGGTGGCAACCAGCCCCCTAGTGGGCTGGTGCCCCCCCCAAGGGCCCAAGGCACCTAGGGTTGGAAACCCTAGGGGTGTAGGCGCCTCCCACCAA
>NC_041389.1:633705362-633765706 GCF_002162155.2 Triticum dicoccoides
TCCCACCAAACTTGGGGGGGGGGGGCAAGTCCCTCCCTTGCCTCCCCCTTGTAGATGGGATCTAAGGGTGCCGGCACCCTCTCCCCTTCCCCTAAAAATAGTGGGGGGGTGGGAGGGCTTCCACACCCTTCCCGTGGCGCAGCCCCTCCCTCCTCTAGCACCTCCTCCTCATCCGTAGAGCTTGGCGAAGCCCTGCAGGAAAACCGCAAGCTCCACCACCACGTCGTCGTGCTGCCGGAGCTCTCCCTCAACTTCTCCTCTCCACTTGCTTGATCAAGAAGGAGGAGACGTCCTCGGGCTGTACGTGTGTTGAACGAGGAGGCGCCGTCCGTTCGGCGCTATATCAGATCTTCTGTGATTTGAATCTCGCGAGTACGACTCCGTCAACCGTGTTCTTGTAATGCTTCCGCTTAGCGATCTTCAAGGGTATGAAGATGCATGCTATGTTTTGACCTAGCATTGGTTTTCCCCTAAGAGGAGAGGGTGATGCAACAAGTGTAGCGGAAGTATTTCCCTCAGTTTTTGAGAACCAAGGTATCAATCCAGTAGGAGGCTCCTCAAAAGTCCCACGCGCCTACACAAACAAACTGAGAACTCGCAACCAATGCAATAAAGGGGTTGTCAATCCCTTCACGGCCACTTGCGGAAGTGAGATCTGATAGAGATAGTATGATAGGATAAATATATTTTTGGTATTTTATGAGAAGATGCAAAAAGTAAAGATGTAAATAAAATTAGATTGAAAGCAAATATGATAGGAGATAGACCCGGGGGCCATAGGTTTCACTAGAGGCTTCTCTCGAGAGCATAAGTATTACGGTGGGTGAACAAATTACTGTTGAGCAATTGATAGAAAAGCGCATAGTTATGAGATTATCTAGGCATGATCATGTATATAGGCATCACGTCCATAAAAAGTAGACCGACTCCTGCCTGCATCTACTACTATTACTCCACACATCGACCTCTATCCAGCATGCATCTAGAGTATTAAGTTCATAAGAACAGAGTAACGCATTAAGCAAGATGACATGACGTAGAGGGATAAACTCATGCAATATGATATAAACCCCATCTTGTTATCCTCGATGGAAACAATACAATACGTGTCTTGCAACACTTTCTGTCACTGGGTAAGAACACCGCAAGATTGAACCCAAAGCTAAGCACTTCTCCCATGGCAAGAAAGATCAATCTAGTAGGCCAAACCAAACCGATAATTCGAAGAGACTTGCAAATATAACTCAATCATACAAAAAAGAATTCAGAGAAGATTCAATTAATATCCATAGATAAATCTGATCATAAACCCACAATTCATCGGATCTCGACAAACACACGGCAAAAAGAGATTACATCGAATAGATCTCCACAAGAGAGGGGGAGAACATTGTATTGAGATCCAAAAAGAGAGAAGAAGCCATCTAGCTAATAACTATGGACCCGTAGGTCTGTGGTAAACTACTCACAACTCATAGGAGGGGCAAGGATGTTGATGTAGAGGCCCTCCATGGTCGATTCCCCCTTTGATAGAGTGTCGGTGAAGGCTCCAAGATGGGATCTCGTGGATACAGAAGGTTACGGTGGTGGAAACTATTGGGAATGTTGCATAAAATAAAGTTTTCCTACGTTCACCAAGATCCATCTATGAGTTCATCTAGCAACGAGAGAGAGATGCATCTACATACCCTTGTAGATCGCGTGCGGAACCGTTCAAGAGAACGGGGTTGAGGTAGTCGTTCTCGTCGTGATCCTATCACCGGAGATCCTAGCGCCGAACGGACGGCACCTCCGCGTTCAACACACGTACGGCCAGCGTGACGTCTCCTCCGTCTTGATCCAGCAAGGGGGAAGGAGAGGTTGATGAAGATCCAGTAGCACGACGGCGTGGTGGTGGATGCAGCAGGGCTCCGGCAGGGCTTCGCCAAGCAACTGCGGGAGGAGGAAGAGGTGTAGTAGGGGGAGGGAGGCGCCAAGACTCAGGGTGCGGCTGCCCTCCCTCCCCCCTCCTTTATATAGGCCCCCTGGGGGGGCGCTGGCCCTGGAGATGGGAATCTCCCAAGGGGGTGGCGGCCAGGGGGGTGGAGTGCCCCCCAAGGCAAGTGGTGCGCCCCCCACCCTAGGGTTTCCAACCCTAGGCGCAGGAGGGGCCCAAGGGGGGTGCACCAGTCCACTAGGGGAAGGTTCCCCTCCCAACTCAGCCCACGGGGCCCTCCGAGATAGGTGGCCCCACCCGGTGGACTCCCGGGACCCTTCCGGTGGTCCCGGTACAATACTGGGTGACCCCGAAACTTTCCCGATGGCCAAAACAGCACGTCCTATATATAATTCTTTACCTCCGGACCATTCCGGAACTCCTCATGACGTCCGGGATCTCATCCGGGACTCCAAACAACATTCGGTTTGCTGCATACTCATATTCATACAACCCTAGCGTCACCGAACCTTAAGTGTGTAGACCCTACGGGTTCGGGAGACACGCAGACATGACCGAGACGACTCTCCGGTCAACAACCAACAACGGGATCTAGATACCCATGTTGGCTCCCACATGCTCCTCGATGATCTCATCGGATGAACCACGATGTCGAGGATTCAATCAACCCCGTATACTATTCCCTTTGTCAGACGGTATGTTACTTGCCCGAGATTCGATCACCGGTATCCCAATACCTCGTTCAATCTCGTTGCCGGCAAGTCACTTTACTCGTACCGTAATGCATGATCCCGTGACCAGACACTTGGTCAGTTTGAGCTCATTATGATGATGCACTACCGAGTGGGCCCAGTGATACCTCTCCGTTATACGGAGTGACAAATCCCAGTCTCGATCCGTGTCAACCCAACAGACACTTTCAGAGATACCTGTAGTGCACCTTTATAGTCACCCAGTTACATTGTGACGTTTGGTACACCCAAAGCACTCCTACGGTATCCGGGAGTTACAGGATCTCATGGTCTAAGGAAAAGATACTTGACATTGGAAAAGCTCTAGCAAACGAACTACACGATCTTTGCGCTATGCTTAGGATTGGGTCTTGTCCATCACATCATTCTCCTAATGATGTGACCCCGTTATCAACGACATCCAATGTCCATAGTGAGGAAACCATGACTATCTGTTGATCTACGAGCTAGTAAACTAGAGGCTCACTAGGGACATGTTGTGGTCTAAGTATTCACACGTGTATCACGATTTCCGGATAATATAATTATAGCATGAATAAAAGACAATTATCATGAACAAAGAAATATAATAATAATCCTTTTATTATTGCCTCTAGGGCATATTTCCATCAGTCTCCCACTTGCACTAGAGTCAATAATCTAGATACATTGTGATGAGTCGAACACCCATAGAGTTCTGGTGTTGATCATGTTTTGATCGCGGAAGAGGTTTAGTCAACGGATCTGCGACATTCAGATCAGTATGTACTTTGCAAATATCTATTTCTCCATCTTAAACATTTTCACGGATGGAGTTGAAACGACGCTTGATGTGCCTGGTCTTCTTGTGAAACCCGGGCTCCTTGGCAAGGGCAATAGCTCCAGTGATGTCACAGAAGAGAGTGATTGTCCCCGACGCATTGGGTATGACTCCTAGGTCGGTGATGAACTCCTTCATCCATATTGCTTCATGCGCTGCCTCCGAGGCTGCCATGTACTCCGCTTCACATGTAGATCCCACCACGACGCTCTGCTTGCAACTGCACCAGCTTACTGCTCCACGGTTCAACATATACACGTATCTGGTTTGTGACTTAGATTCATCCAGATCTGTGTCGAAGCTAGCGTCGATGTAACCCTTGATGACGAGCTCTTCGTCACCTCCATAAACGAGAAACATGTCCTTTGTCCTTTTCAGGTACTTTAGGATATTCTTGACCGCTGTCCAGTGTTCCTTGCCGGGATTACTTTGGTACCTTCCTACCAAACTTACGGCAAGGTTTACATCTGGTCTGGTACACAGCATGGCATACATAATAGATCCTATGGTTGAGGCATAGGGGATGACACTCATCTCTTCTTTATCTTTTGTCGTGGTTGGGCATTGAGCCCAGCTCAATCTCACACCCTGCAATACAGGCAAGAACCCTTTCTTGGACTGATCCATTTTGAACTTCTTCAAAATCTTATCAAGGTATGTGCTTTGTGAAAGACCTATGAGGCGTCTCGATCTATCCCTATAGATTTTGATGCCTAATATGTAAGCATCTTCTCCAAGGTCCTTCATTGAAAAACACTTATTCAAGTAGGCCTTAATGTTGTCCAAGAATTCTATATCATTTCCCATCAAAAGTATGTCATCTACATATAATATGAGAAATGCTACAGAGCTCCCACTCACTTTCTTGTAAACGCAGGCTTCTCCATAAGTCTGCATAAACCCAAACGCTTTGATCATCTCATCAAAGCGAATGTTCCAACTCCGAGATGCTTGCACCAGCCCATAAATGGATCGCTGGAGCTTGCATACTTTGTTAGCATTCTTAGGATCGACAAAACCTTCCGGCTGCATCATATACAGCTCTTCCTTAAGATAACCGTTAAGGAATGCCGTTTTGACGTCCATCTGCCATATCTCATAATCATAGTATGCGGCAATTGCTAACATGATTCAAACGGACTTAAGCTTTGCTACGGGAGAGAAAGTCTCATCATAGTCAACCCCTTGAACTTGTCGATAACCCTTAGCAACAAGTCGAGCTTTATAAATGGTGACATTACCATCCGCGTCCGTCTTCTTCTTAAAGATCCATTTGTTTTCTATCGCTCGCCGATCATCGGGCAAGTCAGTCAAAGTCCATACTTTGTTTTCATACATGGATTCTATCTCGGACTGCATGTCTTATAGCCATTTGTTGGAATCTGGGCCCGCCATCGCTTCTTCATAGTTCGAAGGTTCACCATTGTCTAACAACATGATTTCCAGGACAGGGTTGCCATACCACTCTGGTGTGGAACGTGTCCTCGTGGACCTACGAAGTTCAGTAGCACATTGATCCGAAGTACCTTGATCATCATCATTAATTTCCTCTCCAGTCGGTATAGGCACCACAGGAACATTTTCCTGGGCTGCACTACTTTTTGGTTCAAGAGGGAGTACTTCATCGAGTTCTACTTTCCTCCCACTTACTCCTTTCGAGAGAAACTCTTTTTCTAGAAAGGATCCGTTCTTGGCAACAAAGATCTTGCCTTCGGATCTAAGGTAGAAGGTATACCCAATGGTTTCCTTAGGGTATGCTATGAAGAGGCATTTTTCCGACTTGGGTTCGAGCTTTCCAGGTTGAAGTTTCTTGACATAAGCATCGCATCCCCAAAGTTTTAGAAACGACAGCTTAGGTTTCTTCCCAAACCATAATTCATACGGTGTCGTCTCAACGGATTTAGACGGTGCCCTATTTAAAGTGAATGTAGTTGTATCTAGAGTGTATCCCCAAAAGGATAGTGGTAAATCGGTAAGAGACATCATAGATCGCACCATATCCAATAGAGTGCGATTACGACGTTCGGACACACTGTTACGCTGAGGTGTTCCAGGCGGCGTGAGTTGTGAAACGATTCCACATTTCCTTAAGTGTGTACCAAATTCGTGACTTAAATATTCTCCTCCATGATCTGATCGTAAGAATTTTATCTTTTGATCACGTTGATTCTCTACTTCATTATGAAATTCCTTGAACTTTTCAAAGATCTCAGACTTGGGTTTCATCAAGTAGACATACCCATATCTACTTAAGTCATCCGTGAGAGTGAGAACATAACGATGTCCTCCGCGAGCCTCAACGCTCACTGGGCCACACACATCAGTATGTATGATTTCCAATAAGTTGGTTGCTCGCTCCATTGTTCCGGAGAACGGAGTCTTGGTCATTTTGCCCATGAGGCATGGTTCGCATGTGTCAAATGATTCATAATTGAGAGACTCTAAAAGTCCATCAGCATGGAGCTTCTTCATGCGCTTGACACCAATGTGACCAAGGCGGCAGTGCCACAAGTATGTGGGACTATCGTTATCAACTTTACATCTTTTGGTATTCAAACTATGAATATGTGTAACATTACATTCGAGATTCATTAAGAATAAACCATTGACCATCGGGGCATGACCATAAAACATATCTCTCATATAAATAGAACAACCATTATTCTCGGATTTAAATGAGTAGCCATCTCATATTAAACGAGATCCAGATACAATGTTCATGCTCAAACTTGGCACTAAATAACAATTATTGAGGTTTAAAACTAATCCCGTAGGTAAATGTAGAGGTAGTGTGCTGACGGCGATCACATCGACCTTGGAACCATTCCCGATGCGCATCGTCACCTCGTCCTTCGCCAGCCTCCGCTTATTCCGCAGCTCCTGCTGTGAGTTACAAATGTGAGCAACGGCACCGGTATCAAATACCCAGGAGTTACTACGAGTACTGGTAAGGTACACATCAGTTACATGTGTATCACATATACTTTTAGTGTTGCCGGCCTTCTTGTCTGCTAAGTATTTGGGGCAGTTCCGCTTCCAGTGACCCTTCCCTTTGCAATAAAAGCACTCAGTCTGAGGCTTGGGTCCATTCTTTGACTTCTTCCCGGCAACTGGCTTACCGGGCGCGGCAACATCTTTGCCGTCCTTCTTGAAGTTCTTCTTACCCTTGCCCTTCTTGAACTTAGTGGTTTTATTGACCATCAACACTTGATGTTCTTTCTTGATTTCAACCTCTACTGACTTCATCATTGAGAATACTTCAGGAATGGTCTTCACCATCCCCTGCATATTGTAGTTCATCACAAAGCTCTTGTAGCTCGGTGGGAGCGACTGAAGGATTCTGTCAATGACCGCCTCGTCCAGGAGGTTAACGTCCAGCTGGGACAGGCGTTTGTGCAACCCAGACATTTTGAGTATGTGCTCACTGACAGAACTGTTTTCCTCCATCTTACAACTATAGAACTTGTCGAAGACTTCATATCTCTCGACCCGGGCATGAGCTTGAAAAACCATTTTCAGCTCCTCGAACATCTCATATGCTCCGTGTTGCTCAAAACGCTTTTGGAGCCCCGGTTCTAAGCTGTAAAGCATGCCGCACTGAACGAGGGAGTAATCATCAGCACGTGACTGCCAAGCGTTCATAACGTCTTGGTTCTATGGGATGGGTGCTTCACCTAGCAGTCCTTCTAGGACATATGCTTTCTTGGCTGCTATGAGGATGATCCTCAGGTTCCGGACCCAGTCCGAATAGTTGCTGCCATCATCTTTCAGCTTGGTTTTCTCTAGGAACGCGTTGAAGTTCATGTTGACATGAGCGTTGGCCATTTGATCTACAAGACATATTTTGCAAAGATTTTAGACTAAGTTCATGATAATTAAGTTCATCTAATCAAATTATTTAATGAACTCCCACTCAGATTTGACATCCCTCTAGTCATCTAAGTGTTACACGATCCGAGTCGACTAGGCCGTGTCCGATCATCACGTGAGACGGACTAGTCATCATCGGTGAACATCTCCATGTTGATCGTATCTTCCATACGACTCATGTTCGACCTTTCGGTCTCTTGTGTTCCGAGGCCATGTCTGTACATGCTAGGCTTGTGAAGTTAACCCTAAGTGTTTTGCATGTGTAAAATTGTCTTACACCCGTTGTATGTGAACGTAAGGATCTATCACACCCGATCATCACGTGGTTCTTTGAAACGACGAACTTTAGCAATGGCGCATAGTTAGGGGGAACACTTTCGTGAAATTATTATAAGGGATCATCTTATTTACTACTGCCGTTCTAAATAAACAAGATGCATAAAACATAATAAACATCACATGCAATTATATAAAGTAGTGACATGATATGGCCAATATCATATAGCTCCTTCGATCTCCATCTTCTGGGCTCCATGATCATCTTCGTCACCGGCATGACACCATGATCTCCATCATCATGATCTCCATGAAGTTGCTCGCCAACTATTACTTCTACTACTATAGCTAACGGTTTAGCAATAAAGTAAAGTAATTACAATAATTAAGACAACTCCTATGGCTCCTGCCGGTTGTCATACTCATCGACATGCAAGTCGTAATTCCTATTACAAGAACATGATCTCATACATCACAATATATCATTCATCATTCATCACAACTTCTGGCCATATCACATCACATGACAATTGCTGCAAAAACAAGTTAGACGTCCTCTAATTGTTGTTGCATCTTTTACGTGGCTGCAATTGGGTTCTAGCAAGAACGTTTTCTTACCTATGAATAACCACAACGTGATTTTGTCAACTTCTATTTACCCTTCATAAGGACCCTTTTCATCAAATCCGCTCCAACTAAAGTAGGAGAGACAGACACCCGCTAGCCACCTTATGCAACTAGTGCATGTCAGTCGGTGGAACCTGTCTCACGTAAGCATACGTGTAAGGTCGGTCCAGGATGCTTCATCCCACAATACCGCTGAAGCAAGAAAAGACTAGTAGTGGCAAGAAAGTTGACAAGATCTACGCCCACAACAAATTTGTGTTCTACTCGTGCAATAGAGAACTATGCATAGACCTCATGATGCCATTGTTGGGGAACGTTGCATAAAATAAAATTTTCCTACGTTCACCAAGATCCATCTATGAGTTCATCTAGAAACGAGAGAGAGAGATGCATCTACATACCCTAGTAGATCGCGTGAGGAAGCGTTCAAGAGAACGAGGTTGAGGTAGTCGTTCTCGTCGTGATCCTATCACCGGAGATCCTAGCGCCGAACGGACGGCACCTCCACGTTCAACACACATACGGTCAGCGTGACGTCTCCTCCGTCTTGATCCAGCAAGGGGGAAGGAGAGGTTGATGAAGATCCAGCAGCACGACGGCGTGGTGGTGGATGCAGCAGGGCTCCGGCAGGGCTTCACCAAGCAACTGCGGGAGGAGGAAGAGGTGTAGCAGGGGGAGGGAGGCGCCAAGACTCAGGGTGCGGCTTCCCTCCTCCCCCCTCCTTTATATAGCCCCCCTGGGGGGCGCCGGCCCTGGAGATGGGAATCTCCCAAGGGGGCGGCGGCCAGGGGGGTGGAGTGCCCCCCCAAAGGCAAGTGGTGCGCCCCCACCCTAGGGTTTCCAACCCTAGGCGTAGGGGGGGGAAAGGGGGGCGCACCAGCCCACTAGGGGCTGGTTCCCCTCCCACCTGAGCCCACGGGGCCCTCCGAGATAGGTGGCCCCACCCGGTGGACCCCGGGACCCTTCCGGTGGTCCCGGTACAATACCGGGTGACCCCGAAACTTTCCCGATGGCCGAAACAACACTTCCTATATATAATTCTTTACCTCCGGACCATTCCGGAACTCCTCGTGACGTCCGGGATCTCATCCGGGACTCCGTACAACATTGGGTTTGCTGCATACTCATATTCATACAACCCTAGCGTCACCGAACCTTAAGTGTGTAGACCCTACGGGTTCGGGAGACACGCAGACATGACCAAGACGACTCTCCGGTCAATAACCAACAGCGGGATCTGGATACCCATGTTGGCTCCCACATGCTTCTCGATGATCTCATCGGATGAACCACGATGTCGAGGATTCAATCAACCCCGTATACTATTCCCTTTGTCAGACGTATGTTACTTGCCCGAGATTCGATCGTCGGTATCCCAATACCTCGTTCAATCTCGTTGCCGGCAAGTCACTTTACTCGTACCGTAATGCATGATCCCGTGACCAGACACTTGGTCACTTTGAGCTCATTATGACGATGCACTACCGAGTGGGCCCAGTGATACCTCTCCGTTATACGGAGTGACAAATCCCAGTCTCGATCCGTGTCAACCCAACAAACACTTTCGGAGATACCTGTAGTGCACCTTTATAGTCACCCAATTACGTTGTGACGTTTGGTACACCCAAAGCACTCCTATGGTATCTGGGAGTTACACGATCTCATGGTCTAAGGAAAATATACTTGACATTGGAAAAGCTCTAGCAAACAAACTACACGATCTTTGTGCTATGCTTAGGATTGGGTCTTGTCCATCACATCATTCTCCTAATGATGTGATCCCGTTATCAACGAAATCCACTGTCCATAGTCAGGAAATCATGACTATCTGTTGATCTACGAGCTAGTCAACTAGAGGCTCACTAGGGACATTGAGGGAGTTCCGGACTAGGGGGTGTCCGGATAGCCGAACTATCATCATCGGCCGGACTCCAAGACTATGAAGATACAAGATTGAAGACTTCGTCCTGTGTCCGGATGGGACTTTCCTTGGCGTGGAAGGAAAGCTTGGTGATACGGATATGTAGATATCCTACCATTGTAACCGACTCTGTGTAACCCTAGCCCTCTCCTGTGTCTATATAAACCGGATGGCTTTAGTCCGTAGGACGAACTACAATCATACCATAGGCTAGCTTCTAGGGTTTAGCCTCCTTGATCTCGTGGTAGATCTACTCTTGTAACCCACATCATCAATATTAATGAAGCAGGACGTAGGGTTTTACCTCCATCAAGAGGGCCCGAACCTGGGTAAAAACATCGTGTCCCTCGTCTCTTGTTACCATCCGCCTAGACGCACAGATCGGGACCCCCTACCCGAGATCCGCCGGTTTTGACACCGACATTGGTGCTTTCATTGAGAGTTCCTCTGTGCCGTCGCGATCAGGAAGGATGCCTTTTCCCGTCTTTAAAGACGGCACCTTCGTCAAGAGAGCTTTGGCCGCCGGCCAGACTATCCGGCTAGGTGGTTTTCTTATGACCGCCTGTTCGGCCACCGCTCCGATGATGACCTCTCAGGTCATCAAAAGCGATCTTCGCGTCAGCCCGGAATTTGCCGAGCAGTTAGATCCGATTGAGCTCTCCTCTGTAAACGAGCTCTTGGATCGCATCGCCGCCCTGGGAGTCGCTACAGACTACGATCAGATTGGGCTTAAAACCGATCTGAGAGAGATTAACTCTCCTCAGGCTACCCACCACGTTGTTGTGGTAGAGGAACAATGCGGCAACCCTTCTTCTACGTTGAAAACCAACTATGTCCGGATTCCCGATCTCTCCAAGCCGGATTCCCGCGGAGGGACGGACGCTAGTCAAATACTGAACTTAGAGTCAGGCATCGGACTAGATTCGTTGGAAAGCATCCAGCAAGTCAAGCTTCCAAATCCGGAAACTTCTTGGCCTTTGAGCCTCAGATCGGGCGGGGTTCCGAACTTGATTCCACCCGTCCACCCAAACATAAGCGATCTATCTCGAATACGGCAAGAGCCCGATGAAACAGTACATCATTACTGGGCCAGATTCCTCCTGGTTATGAACAGGATAAAGGACTGCTGCGAAGAAAGCGCGATTTCAATTTTCTGCAACAACTGCATGGAAAAGGGAATCATGAACGCCATAAGTCATCGCGATGTTACACGCTTCGTCGACCTAGCGACCATCGTACAAAAATACTATGCGGTGGAGAGTGTCAGGAACACCGAAACTAGGTTTTGGGACAGTCCGGCCTTGACTACAACCCTAGTCCGAAGTAAAAGGGTGCGCCATACTCAAGCACCTGGGTTAAAAACCAAAAAGCAAAAAACCCCTAAAGGGCATGGAACCGTACTAGAAGGCTGGCTCAACGGGCCCTGCAAAATCCACAGTACGGAGGGCGCCACTCCAACACACAGCCTTCGAGCATGTTGGATACTACGGCAGGTGGCCAAAAGTGGCGAAGGCTTTTTAGCCTCGGGCAAACAGCCCAGTAGTACCGGTACGGTACTAACAGTCTTCGAGACTTTCGCATCAAATAACATGCGAAAACGAACAATCCGCGGCCTCGCCGAAGTCTACCAAGTAGCAACAGCAAATCCATGGAGTGACACGGCTATTAGCTTCAACGCCAGCGACGAACCTAAATTCCGAACAGCTAGAGCACCAGCCGCATTGGTCCTCAGTCCGATAGTGGACGGCTTTCGCCTTACCAAGGTACTCATGGATGGCGGCAGCGGATTAAACCTCATCTACGAGGAAACCCTTCAAAAATGGATATTGACTGGAGCCGCATTGAGCGAAGCAGCACAACCTTCAGGGGGATAATCCCTAGTCGAGAAGTACGCTGCACAGGAAAAATCACACTCGATGTAGTGTACGGCTTGCCGGACAATTACAGGTCCGAAGAGGTCACGTTCCAAGTGGCCCCATTCGGCAGCGGATATCACGCCTTGTTAGGCGAGAGGCATTCACAATCTTCCAAGCCATACCCCATTATGGGTACATGAAGCTTAAAATGCCCGGCCCCAATGGAATCATCACTCTAGCCAGTGAGCCAGATATTGCACTCCGCGCTGAAAATAAGACAACCGCATTAGCCCTAGAGGCACTATCCGAAGCCCTAGCGGCAGAGGAACTAACTGCGCTGCGCTCCATGGTGGATAGGGACGATGTGATACTCGACAAGAGGTCCAAGTCCACCTCTTTTAAACCAGCAGACGAAATAGTCAAATTCCAGGTCCATCCAACCGACCCCACAAAGACGGTCTCCATTGGGGCACAATTAAATCCCGATGTCGAAGCTGCACTACGAGAATTCCTTCGGGAAAATTGGGACATTTTCGCCTGGCACCCCTCAGACATGCCAGGAATCCCACGCAGACTGGCAGAGCACAGCCTAAGTATCCTAAAAGGATTCAAGCCTGTCAAACAGGCTCTTCGGCGATTTTCCGAACCAAAAATACAGGCAATGGGAGAGGAGCTAGCCAAACTCTTAGAAGTCGGATTCATCAGAGACATCAAACATCCGGATTGGCTAGCCAATCTGGTAATGGTACCAAAAAAGGACAAATCCTGGCGCCTTTGTGTCGATTTCAAAGACCTTAACAAGGCTTGCCCAAAGGACCCCTTCCCTCTCCCCCGCATCGACCAAATCATCGACGCTACCGCAGGGCACGATTCATTGTGCTTCCTCGATGCATACTCCGGATACCATCAAATCAAGATGGCGGAAAAAGACCAGGCTGCAACAGCATTTATTACTCCATATGGACCATTCTGCTTCAACACAATGCCCTTCGGACTCAAAAACGCCGGCGCAACATATCAGCGCATGATTCAGACATGTCTGGCTACCCAGATAGGTAAAACAGTCGAGGCATATGTAGACGATGTGGTCGTCAAGACCAAACACGTCGAAACTCTAGTAGACGACTTGAGGGTGACATTCGACAACCTCCGAGCATATGACATTAATATAAACCCGGAAAAATGCGTTTTCGGCGTACCAGCCGGAAAGCTCTTGGGCTTCATTGTATCCGGTAGAGGAATTGAAGCAAACCCAGCCAAGATCCGAGCTCTGTTACAATTGGATATCCCAAAAGACCTCAAGCAAATACAAAAGCTAACTGGATGCGTGGCGGCTCTAAGCCGCTTCATCTCCCGTTTGGGAGAAAAGGCACTGCCCCTTTATCGCCTAGGCCGGACTCGAAGAAATTAAAGCCGTATTGGCAACAAATCCGGTCCTGGCCGCGCCCAACCTAGGCGAACCAATGCTATTATATATCGCAGCAACACATCAAGGTGTCAGCGCGGTACTCGTTGTCGAACGAGAAACAGAAGGACACAAATCCCCCCTTCAAAAACCAGTGTACTATGTATCCACTGTCTTGACTCCATGCAAGTCACGATACCCACATTATCAAAAGATAGCGTATGCGGTGTTCATGGCATCCCGGAAGCTGCGACACTACTTTCAAGAGTGCTCCATAACAGTGGCCTCCGAAGTACCTCTCAACGATATTATAAACAATCGCGACGCAACGGGCAGGATTGCAAAATGGGCCATCGAGCTCTTACCATTTGACATAACCTACAAACCACGACAGGCTATAAAGTCGCAAGTCCTGGCTGACTTCATCGCCGAATGGACCAAAGCCGAACTCCCTAAAGAGTATGGCACATACTCCAATTGGATCATGCATTTCGACAGCTCCAAGATGTTGGCGGGCTTGGGGGCTGGCGTTGTCTTGACGTCCCCAACCGGAGATACAGTCCAATATGTACTTCAAATAATGTACATGGACTCCAACAACGCAGCCGAATACGAGGCCCTTCTACATGGCCTCCGGATGGCAATCTCCATGGGATTCAACGCCTAGAGGTGCGCGGGGATTCAAACCTCGCAATATCCCAAATAAATGGAGACTTCGATGCCAAGGATCCGAAAATGGCAGCCTACCGTAACGCTGTGCTAAAAATGTCAGCTCGGTTCGAGGGACTCGAATCCCACCATGTAGCCCGGGACAATAACCAGGCAGCAGACGTGTTGGCACGCATCGGTGCAAAACGCGATGCCGTCCCTCCAAACATCTTCCTGGAACGACTTTTCAAGCCATCCGTATCATGGGAAGAGGAGTCCGGACATAACAATCTGGAACTAGCTGCATCACCTAACTCAGATGATTCTGACATAGTCGGTGGCTCAGCCAATGAAGTAACACATTCAGCCCACGAAATAATGGCAGTAATTGCCCCGTGGACGGAACCATTCCTAGCCTACTTACTAAGGCAGGAACTCCCCGAAGACCAAAATGAGGCCCGCTGCATAGTTCGGTGATCTAAAGCCTACAAAGTCCATGAGGGAGAACTTTATAAGAAAAGCACAACCGGAGTCCTTCAAAGGTGTATCTCCGAAGAGGAAGGGCGAAATCTTCTGGCTTAAATTCACGCCGGACTCGGCGGGCACCACGCCGCAGCCCGGGCCCTTGTAGGCAAGGCCTTCCGTATATGATTTTACTGGCCGACTGCCCGGGCAGACGCTCAGGACTTAGTCCAACGATGCATTGGTTGCCAGCTCTTTGCTAACCAGAGCCACATGCCACCCACCGCCTTAAAAACTATACCCTTCACCTGGCCGTTCGCGGTCTGGGGGCTTGACATGGTAGGACCCCTTAAAGGGGGAGCCCACAAGCACAAATACTTATTGGTCATGGTGGACAAATTCACCAAATGGATAGAGGCCAAGCCGGTTAAAACGGCAGAATCTGGACCTGTGATAGACTTCATATCCGGGGTAGTACACTGTTTCGGCGTCCCCCACAGTATCATCACCGATAACGGCACAAACTTCACGGCCGACGAGGTCAAAATCTGGTGCAAGAACATGGGCATCAAGCTCGACTATGCTTCATTCTATCACCCTCAAACTAATGGTCAAGTGGAACGAGCAAATGGTCTAATCATGAGCGGCATCAAACCCAGATTAGTGCAGTCCCTCACGGAATCTAACACGCACTGGGTAGAGGAGCTTGACTCCGTACTCTGGGGGCTGCGGACCACGCCAAACCGCACAACCAGATTCACACCATTTTTTATGGTCTACGACGCCGATGCAGTTTTGCCCTGCGACATAATTCATGACTCACCTCGCGTGCGCATGTACAAGGAAAGAGAAGCTGAGTTAGATCGGCAGGACAGTTTGGACGCCTTGGAGGAGGAGCGCGACGTGGCAAAATCCCGTTCCGCATTTTATCAACAGCAGGCTCGAAGATATCAAAGTAGAGAAGTACGGGCCAAAACTTACAATGTTGGCGAGCTAGTTCTACGCCTGCCGGACAAGAAAAAGGACAAACTTACGCCCAAATGGGAAGGTCCCTTCATCATCGACCAAGTCCTTACCGGCGGTGCATACAGTCTACGCAAAGCATCTGACAACCAACTCGAGCCAAACCCATGGAACGCAGCCCGTCTCCGAAGATTTTACGCCTAGCGCCGGACTCAGGGTTCGTCTCCTTTCTCCGTCCACCTTTTATACTTTTTTGCTGTCTGTGTTTTCCCTCCTCTCCCCTCCCTTTTTTCACCACAACCCTCTTGAGGGCTTACCTGCGTTTTGCTCGCACTCACTCGATGTGCTATTCGCACTCGCTATACCTGGGGGCTTCTTTAACAGAAGCTTATTTATATGGGTTTCATGCCCGACACATGTGTCACACTTCCGCATGTACCTTTTGATCACCATTGTATGCATCGATATGACTTAATTTTTGGCCAAGCTGGGTTGCCTGGCTCCTGTGCTTACCCCTACGTTCCCGATTGTTCGGCTACGAGGTAAAGGGAGCACCTCTGCGATTGTTACTGCCGGGTCAACCGGATGTGTACCTCAGACTGGGTGAAGCCGAAGGCTAGCGTTCTTAAGGGAATATTCGGTCAGTGACCTGAAAGATGATTTATTACTTACTTATTTCTCTGCCCCCAGATGTTTTTCTACTTTTTTCGCAGTCCGGACATGCATTTCAGGGCATGCCTCCCAGGGAAAGGAACCCTTAACGGAACTATTCTCCCTGGAAGATGTTTCTTACTAACCATGTAATATAACGTAGCTAGTTGGGCACTTGTCGGATAAAGCATTCATGACCCCTACGCCTTGTCTCCATGCGTGCCCCGGTTTTTATATAACCGTGAGGGTATTCGGACACACTCCTGACTGTTGGGTCCCGAGGTCGAAGCGAAAAGGTCCGCAGAGACAAACGATTTACAATCCGGCTAGAAGGCATTTTTTACATGTCATTTTACAATTACATCGTCAAACTGACTGATTGTACTCCTCCTCAATCCCATCTAACAGGCTGTCTAATTTACAGTCCTGCTGGGAATATTTCACGGCCAACTCTACTTGGCCATACATCAGGCTCACAGGGATCTCCTTCCCATCAGGCCCCATAGGTCCGACCTCGGCCATGTGGTTTGGGTCAGCCTTCGGGTACCGCGTCTTCACCATGGCCCAGGCCTCCCTGGCGCCTTGACGGCAGGCCGATATCTTCCACAGACGGAGACGTCGCCGTACTCCCTGAAGCTTCTCAGCAAGCCCTCCAAGGCCCTCAGGTAGAGAGACGGCAGGCCATAAGGCCTGAACGACGCTACTCATCGCCTGCCGAACACGTTCAAACAGTTGCACTAGCTCGGGAAGTTGATCACCCGTTGACGCGGGCATTTCCTCCATAGGGCGACCTGTGAGCACACCTACAGACATATTTATGTCAATCGACCTCCTCACCGAACTCTTCTTTTCAAAAGAGTTTGCTCAAGCACTTACTATAAATGCCGCGACGAAGCCGCTGATTCTCCTTCAAGGAGCCAGACAGCTGGGCCCGCACCCCTTTTAGCTCTTCTCCAAGCTGGGCGTGGGAATCTTGGAGCTTGTTCCTCTCCTGCTGCACCTTCATAAGCACCCTCTCGCCGGCCTTCAACTGGCGCAGCAGCTGTTGCTTGTCCGGATCTAGTCCGGCACCCTCTGCAATATTATTGTCAGCCTACACACACGCCGCACTTCATAAATTAATTATCTTTTCGAAATATGAATTACCAGAGGGGGTCTCCGTGGCTCCCCCGGCTGTGGCTAGTGCGGCCTCAAGCTGGGCCTTGCACTCTTGAATCTCCTGGGACAGGTGGGTATTCTTCTCAGTAAGATCCTGCATAACAAATGATCCTTAAATCAGTTAGTTTAACTATTTTAAGTCTCGGGGGCTACTGGCATATATAACTATTAAAATTCGTTACCCGTATGTCCTTTACATACTGCTCTGTGGCTCTGGTTAAACCATCTTGAGTAGCACGAAGGTGCGTGTCTCCTGCATTAAAGGCATTTAACGCCTCAAGGGAGAAACACGCGTCACGAAGAACTGTCCAACGACGCCTATGATTCATGGCGCTCTCCACCTCAGACCTGGTGGGGGACAATCTGTCGGCATCCTCCGCTGGGGGAGCATCCGGCTCGCGCCTTGCGCTAGCCTCCCCCTCCGGACCAGGCGTTGGAGCCTGGCGGGTGGAGGCTTGATAGGCACCCTCTCCGGACTCACTCCGGCGAGCGCTTTTTCTCCTGAAAGAATCGCGGGTATTAATATGCCTCCCAGGAGTCTTTCCCTTCACGGATAATGGTGCACCGTACCTTTGCGGCGACGTTTCGATTCGCGCCGCACTTCTCTTCCGCCTGCTGGGCCGCATTGACCTCGTTTGGTCGGCCGCCGCGGGCTCGGCTTCCTACCGCAAAGGCGCCTCCTGTCAAACACCATTGGTGCGTGGTGGTCAGAACTAAGCATTAAAGAAGTAACGGCGCCAGGACTTCGGTCGTACTCACCGGGGAAGCCGGACACAAACCGGGGTAGTCGGCCATAATGGCGACTAAAGCATTATCTATGCTGAGCTGGTGGTACACCCCGTCGATCAGTTCCACCGCTAAGTCCGGATCCTCTTCGGAGGCCGGATCAAGGGACCTTTCTGGGTCTTCGGGTTGTGGAGCTGGGCTTTTTATGCCCTCCACATCCCGACGCAGTTCCTGTGTCAAAATCATACAATAAGACAATTGCCTTTAAAGGCACGAATCAGATATGCATGCGACCGCTTACCCAGCTCCGAGGGTTGTTCATGGAAAATCCGTTCAGAGGATTCATGCGGAGGAAGTCCTCCTTCTCCCCCTTGTACAAGCCCGATAGGATCTTCACCGGATCGTCGGCCGAGCCAGGCCCCTTGCGGCCGTGACGGGTGGCGTCATCGTCTCCGTTGAAGTCCCACATGGGGTAGCCCCTATATTGCAGCGGCTGCACCCCACGCATAATGCATGTGTCCATGACTCCGATCATGGTTAATCTAGAATGGGCTAGCAGCCGTATCCGGCCCATCAAGTAATGGACGCTCCTATCATCTTCTCGTTGAGGGCTCCGTGGGCGCCAACTTAGGCGTTTCTTCAGAGGAGCGTTGCTGAACTCCGGAAGGCCGATCCAGACTGGATTCGGCAGCGGAGCGTCCTCCATATAAAACCACTCCGAAGGCCAGTCTTCGGACGCCTTCTTCGGGGTCCCGGACAGGTATCCGGTCCCAGCGATGCGCCATATTTCGGCTCCGCCCACTTGATATATCGACCCCTCGTGAGAGCGGGGTATGAGGCAAAACAGCCTCTTCCACAGCGCAAAATGGGGCTCTGCCCAAGAACAGCTCATATAGAGCTACCAAGCCCGCGATGTGCAAAATGGAGGCAGGTGTAAGGTGATGAAGCTGGAGTCCGTAGAACTCCAGGAGCCCCCAGAGAAACGGATGTATAGGAAATCTGAGTCCCCTTATTAAGTAGGAGACGAAGCACACCCGCTCTCCTTTGGAGGGATTGGGGGCGCTCTCCGCCTGCTTCCCACCCTTGTAGGTGGCCAGTCCGACTCGAACCGGAACCATGAAGGCCGGGGGAAGATATCCCTCTGCTTGGAGCGTCACTAACTCGCTGTGCGGGACTGAGCATCTCCTCCAATCTCCTGGCTTAGGGCTGGGAGCGCGAGAAGAGGGGCCGCATCGACTGTACATGTTGGAATGGGTTTGGTGTCAGATGCACCTCGATGAGTACTTGCGGAAGGAGGATGGTGTGATTTGGATCTGGATCCTCGCCTCTCTTATAGGCAGCTTATTTGCGCAGCTAGGGGGTAAAACATAAAAATACCCTAGCTTTTCACATTCGTACGACGCGTGGAAGAAGGCCATTATTGGACGCGGAAGCCAAGGAGTGCAGCATTTATGAAGCAACCGGACACTATCCGGCAAATACATGGAGCATGAAGAAGAACCTGCCTTGCAAACGCCGAAGACAACATACGCGCCGGACTCGTCGTTATTGAAGCCTGGTTCGGGGGCTACTGAGGGAGTTCCGGACTAGGGGTGTCCGGATAGCCGAACTATCATCATCGGCCGGACTCCAAGACTATGAAGATACAAGATTGAAGACTTCATCCCGTGTCCGGATGGGACTTTCCTTGGCGTGGAAGGCAAGCTTGGCGATACGGATATGTAGATCTCCTACCATTGTAACCGACTCTGTGTAACCCTGGCCCTCTCCGGTGTCTATATAAACCGGATGGCTTTAGTCCATAGGACGAACGACAATCATACCATAGGCTAGCTTCTAGGGTTTAGCCTCCTTGATCTCGTGGTAGATCTACTCTTGTAACCCACATCATCAATATTAATCAAGCAGGACGTAGGGTTTTACCTCCATCAAGAGGGCCCGAACCTGGGTAAAAACATCGTGTCCCTCGTCTCCTGTTACCATCCGCCTAGACGCACAGATCGGGACCCCCTACCCGAGATCCGCCGGTTTTGACACCGACAGACATGTCGTGGTCTAAGTATTCACACGTGAACAAAAGACAACTATCATGAACAAAGAAATATAATAATAATCCTTTTATTATTGCCTCTAGGGCATATTTCCAATAGAAACTGTGTTTCGTGGTGCCCCTGGATGTTTTCGGGGTCCGTAGGTATATATAGGAGGAAGAAGTACTTCGGTCAACGAGACAGGGGGCGCGCCCTATAAGGGGGGGGGGCACCCTCCTATCTCGTGGAGGCTCTGGTTGTTTCTTGACTTGCACTCCAAGCTCTCCGGATCTTGTTCGTTCCAAAAATCACGTTCCCGAAGGTTTCATTCCGTTTGGACTCCGTTTGATATTTCTTTTCTTCGAAATACTGAAATAGGCAAAAAAAACAGCAATATGGGCTGGGCCTCCGGTTAGTAGGTTAGTCCCAAAAATGATAAAGATGTATAAAATAAAGCCCATAAACATCCAAAACAGGTAATATAATAGCATGGAACAATCAAAAATTATAGATACGTTGGAGACGTATCAAGCATCCCCAAGCTT
Organism: Triticum dicoccoides; assembly: GCF_002162155.2. Lineage (NCBI taxonomy): Eukaryota > Viridiplantae > Streptophyta > Magnoliopsida > Poales > Poaceae > Triticum > Triticum dicoccoides. Next base: position 633,725,988 of record NC_041389.1, read on the forward strand.
AATTCCTGCTCTTCCTCGAGTAGGTAAATGATAAAAAGAGAATTTTTGATGTGGAATGCTACCTAGCATAATTCTCAGTGTAATTTGCTTTATTGTGGCATGAATGTTTAGATCCAAATGATTCAAAAGAAAAGTTCATATTGATAAAAGAAATAGTAACACTTCAAGCATACTAATCAAAGTAATCATGTCTTCTCAAAATAACATGGCAAAAGAAAGTTCATCCCTACAAAATCATATAGTTAGGCTATGTTTCATTTTCGTCACACAAAGATGTTCCCAACTTCTATACCCCCGATGACAAGCCAAGCAATTGTTTCATACTTAAATAATCTCAAACTTTTTCAACCTTCACGCAATACATGAGCGTGAGCCATGGATATAGCACTATGGGTGGAATAGAATATGATGATGGGGATCGTGTGGAGAAGACAAAAAGGAGAAAATCTCACATTAACGAGGATAATCAACGGGCTATGGAGATGCCCATTAATTGATGTCAACATGAGGAGTAGGGATTGCCATGCAACGGATGCACTAGAGCTATAAATGAATGCTCAACAAAAGAAAACTAGTGGGTGTGCATCCAACTTGCTTGCTCACGAAGACCTAGGGCATTTGAGGAAGCCCATCGTAGGAATGTACAAGCCAAGTTCTATAATGAAAAATTCCCACTAGTATGAAAAAGATAACTTATGAGACTCACTATATGAAAAACATGGTGCTACTTTGAAGCACAATATATGAGACTCACTACATGAAGAACAAGGTGCTACTTTGAAGCACAAGTGTGGAAAAAGAGATAGTAGCATTGCCCTTTTTATTTATTTTCTTTTTTTTCCATTTTTTCCATTTTTTTATTTTTTATTTTCTTTTTTTTGGGCCTTCCTTTTTTTCTTTTGGCCTTTCTTCCTTTTTTTTCTTTGGGCAATGCTCTAAAAATGATGATCATCGCACTTCTATTGATTACAACATATGAATTACAACTCGAAACTAGAACAAGATATGACTCTATATGAATGCCTCCGGCAGTGTACCGGGATGGTGCAAATCAAGAGTGACATGTATGAAAAATAATGCATGGTGGCTTTGCCACAAATAAGATGTCAACTACATGATCATGCAATGGCAATATGACAAAAGTAATGTATGTCATGATGATAAACGGAACGGTGGAAAGTTGCATGGCAATATATCTCGGAATGGCTATGGAAATGCCATAATAGGTAGGTATGGTGGCTGTTTTGAGGAAGATATAAGGAGGTTTACGTGTGATAGAGCGTATCGTATCACGGGGTTTGGATGCACCGGCGAAGTTTGCACCAACTCTCAAGGTGAGAAAGGGCAATGCACGGTACCGAAGAGGCTAGCAATGGTGGAAAGGTAAAAGTGCGTATAATCCATGGACTCAACATTAGTCAAAAGAACTCATATACTTATTGCAAAAATTTAAAAGTCATCAAAAACCAAGTACTACGTGCATGCTCCTAGGAGGATATATTGGTAGGAAAATACCATCGCTCGTCCCCGACCGTCACTCATAAGGATGCACAAGCCAGGTACACTTCATGTTTCAAATTTGTTACATAACTTTAACCATACGTGCATGCTACATGACTTGCTAACTTCAACACAAGCATTCTTTAAATTCATAATCACCCAACTAGCATGACTTTAATATCACTACCTCCATATCTCAAAACAATTATCAAGTATCAAATTGATCATAGCATCCAATTCACTTCCTATGATAGTTTTTATTATACCCAACTTGGATGCTCATCATTCTAGGACCAAATTTGTAACCATAGAAAATACCATGCTGTTCTAAGAGACTCTCAAAATAATATAAGTGAATCATGAGAGACTAGCAATTTCTTCAAAATTAATCCACCACCATGCTCTAAAAGATATAAGTGAAGCACTAGAGCAAAAACTATCAAGCTCAAAAGATATAAGTGAAGCACATAGAGTATTCTAGCAAATTCTAATCAAATAGGATTATCCCAAAAGGTGTGTTACAGCAAGGATGATTGTGGTAAACTAACAAGCAAAGACCAATATAATACACGACGCTCCAAGCAAAACACATATCATGTGGCGAACAAAAATATAGCTCCAAGTAAAGTTACCAATGAACGAAGACGAAAGAGGGGATGCCTTCCCGGGGCATCCCCATGCTTAGGCTTTTGGCTATTCTTGAATATCTTGGGGTTCCTTGGGCATCCCCAAGCTTAGGCTCTTTCCACTCTTTATTCCATAAAATCTTTACCCAAAACTTGAAAACTTCACAACACAAAACTCAACAGGAAATCTTATAAGCTCCGTTAGTGAAAGAAAACAAAACCACCACAAAAGGTACTGTAATGAACTCATTCTTTATTTATTTGGGTGTTAAACCTACTGTATTCCAACTTCCTTATGGTTTATAAAATAATTTATTAGCCATAGATGCATTGAAATAAGCAAACAACACACAAAAAACAGAATCTGTCAAAAACAGAACAATCTGTAGAAATCTGTAACTAACGCAAACTTATGGAACTCTAAAAATCCTAACAAACTAGGACGTACTGGAAAATTTGTTTATTGATCAACAGCAAAAAGAACCAATGCAAAAGCACGTTTCTGTGATTTATTGAATTTTTTCTCGTGAGCGCAAAGTTTCTGTTTTTCAGCAGAATCAAATCAACCATCATCATAGTTTATCCTATAGGTTCTACTTGGCACAAACACTAAACAAAAGATAAAAACACATCTAAACAGAAAGTAGAAACAAAATATAACACTAAACAGGAAAAAAAACAAAGAACATAAAGAAAATTTGGTTGCCTCCCAACTAGCGCTATCGTTTAACGCCCCTAGCTAGGCATAAAAGCGAGGATAGATCTAAGTAGTGCCATCTTTGATTTTTAGTTTCTTAGTGAAGTCATGCTCGAATCCGGGAGGTTCTTTACGTTTCCCTTCATACTCGGAAATTTTTAGATCCAAAGAATCCAACCGCTTATTACAAAGGGTAATCAACATATTCATGCGGTGAAGATTTCTGCTAACACTTTTAAGAGGCTCAAGAGATTTTTGTAAATTTATTGTTACTTCGCAAATCTTTCCAAACACTTGGGTTTCTTCTTGGGTAGGATGTGCTCCTCCCTTTTGAGGTACTGTTCCCACTATTCCCTCTATAATTTCATGTGCAATAATAGGATCAATTTCAATAAAGTTTCCCTTGGCAATGCAGTCCAAGAGTTGTCTATGCGTCATGTTTAGCCCAACATAAAAATTGCGAAGAAGAATTCTAAAGTTCACCTCTAGGGTGCACTTGCGATAAGATTCCATCATCCTATACCAAGCACCTTTCTAATTTTCTCCTTGCCTTTGCTTGAAGTGAAGAACTTCAAACTCGGGAGACATAGGAGCGGATAAGGAACTAGCCATAGCGACAAGGCAGACGAGCAAACACACGGGTAGCGGAAAAAGGCGAGCGAAAAGAGAGGAGGAGATTGGGAAAGAGAGGGCGAATAAAAACAGCAAGGGTGAAGTGGGGGAGAGGAAAACGAGAGGCAAATGGCAAATAATGTAAATGCGAGGGAGATGGGTTTGTGATAGGTACTTGGTATGTCTTGACTTGAGCGAAGACCTCCCCGGCAACGGCACCAGAAATCCTTCTTGCTACGTCTTGAGCTAGCGTTGGTTTTCCCCGAAGAGGAGAGGGTGATGCAGCAAGTGTAGCGTAAGTATTTCCCTCAGTTTTTGAGAACCAAGGTATCAATCCAGTAGGAGGCTCCTCAAAAGTCCCACGCGCCTACACAATCAAACTGAGAACTCGCAATCAATGCAATAAAGGGGTTGTCAATCCCTTCATGGCCACTTGCGAAAGTGAGATCTGATAGAGATAGTATGATCGTATAAATATATTTTTGGTATTTTATGATATAGATGCAAAAAGTAAAGATGTAAATAAAAGTAGATTGAAAGAAAATATGATAAGAGATAGACCCGGGGGCCATAGGTTTCACTAGAGGCTTCTCTCGAGAGCATAAGTATTACGGTGGGTGAACAAATTACTGTTGAGCAATTGATAGAAAAGCGCATAGTTATGAGATTATCTAGGCATGATCATGTATATAGGCATCACGTCCATAACAAGTAGACCGACTCCTGCCTGCATCTACTACTATAACTCCACACATCGACCGCAATCCAGCATGCATCTAGAGTATTAAGTTCATAAGAACAGAGTAACGCATTAAGCAAGATGACATGATGTAGAGGGATAAACTCATGCAATATGATATAAACCCCATCTTGTTATCCTCGATGGCAACAATACAATATGTGTCTTGCAAGCCTTTCTGTCACTGGGTAAGAACATCACAAGATTGAACCCAAAGCTAAGCACTTCTCCCATGGCAAGAAAGATCAATCTAGTAGGCCAAATGAAACCGATAATTCGAAGAGACTTGCAAAGATAACTCAATCATACATAAAAGAATTCAGAGAAGATTCAATTAATATCCATAGATAAATCTGATCATAAACCCACAATTCATCGGATCTCGACAAACACACCGCAAAAAGAGATTACATCGAATAGATCTCCACAAGAGAGGGGGGGGGGACATTGTATTGAGATCCAAAAAGAGAGAAGAAGCCATCTAGCTAATAACTACGGACCCGTATGTCTGTGGTAAACTACTCGCAACTCATAGGAGGGGCAAGGATGTTGATGTAGAGGCCCTCCGTGGTCGATTCCCCCTCCGGTAGAGTGCCGACGAAGGCTCCAAGATGGGATCTCGCGGATACAGAAGGTTACGGTGGTGGAAATTGTGTTTCGTGGTGCCCCTGGATGTTTTCGGGGTCCGTAGGTATATATAGGAGGAAGAAGTACGTCGGTGGCCGCCCGAGGGGCCCACGAGACATGGGGGGCGCCCTACAGGGGGGCGCCCTCCTATCTTGTGGAGGCTCCGGTTGTTTCTTGACTTGCACTCCAAGCTCTCTGGATCTTGTTCGTTCCAAAAATCACGTTCCCGAAGGTTTCATTCCGTTTGGACTCCGTTTGATATTCCTTTTCTTCAAAATACTAAAATAGGCAAAAAAACAGCAATATGGGCTGGGCCTCCGGTTAGTAGGTTAGTCCCAAAAATGATAAAGATGTATAAAATAAAGCCCATAAACATCCAAAACAGGTAATATAATAGCATGGAACAATCAAAAATTATAGATACGTTGGAGACGTATCAATGCACTCCCTCTCTCTCTCATTGTTAGTATCTCCTAGATTGGTCTTGGTGACACGTAGGAAAATTTTGAATTATTACTATGTTCCCCAATAGTGGTATCAGAGCTAGGTCTATGCGTAGATTCTATGCACGAGTAGAACACAAGTAGTTGTGGGCGATGATTTGTTCAATTTTCTTACCGTTACTAGTCCTATCTTGATTCAGCGGCATTGTGGGATGAAGCGGCCTGGACCGACCTTACACGTACGCTTACATGAGACAGGTTCCACCGACTGACATGCATTTGTTGCATAAGGTGGCTAGTGGGTGTCTGTCTCTCCCACTTTAGTCGGATCGGATTCGAGGAAAAGGGTCCTTATGAAGGGTAAATAGCAATTGGCATATCATCATTGTGGTTTTTGCATAGGTAAGAAACGTTCTTGCTAGAAACCCATAGCAGCCATGTAAAACATGCAACAACAATTAGAGGACGTCTAACTTTTTTTGCAGGGTATGCTATGTGATGTTATATGGCCAAAAGGATGTGATGAATGATATATGTGATGTATGAGATTGATCATGTTCTTGTAATAGGAATCACGATTTGCATGTCGATGAGTATGAAAACCGACAGGAGCCATAGGAGTTGTCTTAATTTATTGTATGACATGCGTGTCAATGAAAACGCCATGTAATTACTTTACTTTATTGCTAACTGTTAGCCATAGTAGTAGAAATAATACTTGGCGAGACAACTTCATGAAGACACGATGATGGAGATCATGGTGTCATGTCGGTGATGAAGGTGATCATGCCGCGCCTCGAAGATGGAGATCGAAGGCGCAAGATGATATTGGCCATATCATGTCACTTTATGATTTGCATGTGATGTTTGTCATGTTTACATCTTATTTTTAAGAACGAGGGTAGCATAAATAAGATGATCCCTCACTAAAAAATTCAAAAAAGGTGCCCCCCCTAACTGTGCACCGTTGCGAAGGTTAGTTGTTTTGAAGCACCACGTGATGATCGGGTGTGATAGATTCTAACGTTCGCATACAACGGGTGTAAGACAGATTTACACATGCGAAACACTTAGGTTGACTTGACGAGCCTAGCATGTACAGACATGGCCTCAGAACACAAGAGATCGAAAGGTCGAACATGAGTCGTATAGTAGATACGATCAACATGGAGATGTTCACCGTTGATGACTAGTCCGTCTCACATGATTATCGGACATGGCCTAGTCGATTCGGATCATGTAACACTTAGATGACTAGAGGGATGTCTATTTGAGTGGGACTTCATTAAATCATTTGATTAGATGAACTTAATTATCATGAACTTAGTTTAAAATATCTTTACAATATGCCTTGTAGATCAAATATGCTGCCCTCAACTTCAATGCGTTCCTAGAGAAAACCAAGCTAAAAGACGATGGTAGCAACTATACGGATTGGGTCTATAACTTGAGGATCATCCTCATAGCTACCAAGAAAGCATATGTCCTTGAAGCACCGCTAGGTGACGCACCCATTTTCCCAGCAACTCAAGACGTTATGAATGCCTGGCAGTCACATAGTGATGGTTACTCCCTGATTCAGTGTGGCATGCTTTACATCTTAGAACCAGGGCTCCAAAAGCATTTTGAGCAGCACAAAGCATATGAGATGTTCCAAGAGCTGAAAATGGTTTCCCAAGCTCATGCCCGGGTCGAGAGATATGAAGTCTCCGACAAGTTCTACAGTTGTAAGATGGAGGAAAACAGTTTTGTCAGTGAGCATATACTCAAGATGTCTGGGTTGCACAACCGCTTGTCTCAGCTGGGAGTTAATCTTCAAGATGACTCAGTCACTGACAGGATCCTCCAGTCGCTTCCACCTAGCTATAAGAGCTTCGTGATGAACTGCAATATGCAAGGGATGGAGAAGTCCATTCCTGAGTTATATTCAATGCTGAAATCAGCAGAGGTGGAAATCAAAAAAGAACATCAAGTGTTGATGGTGAATAAGGCCACTAGCTTGAAGAAAGGCAAGGGTAAGAAGAACTTCAAGAAGGACGGCAAGGGAGTTGCCATGCCCGGTAAATCAGTTGCTGGGAAGAAGCCAAAGAATGGACCCAAGCCTGAGACTGAGTGCTTTTATTGCAAGGGAAATGGTCACTAGAAACGGAACTGCCCCTAGTACTTAGCGGATAAAAAGGCCGGCAACACCAAAGGTATATGTGATATGCATGTTATTGATGTGTACCTTACCAGCGCTCATAGTAGCTCCTGGGTATTTGATACCAGTGCGGTTGCTCATATTTGTAACTCAAAACAGGAGCTACAGAATAAGCGGGGACTGGCGAAGGACGAGGTGACGATGCGCGTCGGGAATGGTTCCAAGGTCGATGTGATCGCCGTCGGCACGCTAACTCTACATTTACCTACGGGATTAGTCTTAAACCTCAATAGTTGTTATTCAGTGCCAGCTTTGAGCATGAACATTGTATCTGGATCTCATTTAATGCGAGATGGCTACTCATTTAAATCCGAGAATAATGGTTGTTCTATTTATATGAGAGATATGTTTTATGGTCATTCCCCGCTGGTCAATGGTTTATTTTTATTGAATCTCGAACGTGATGTTACACATATTCATAGTGTGAATACCAAAAGATGTAAGGTTGATAATGATAGTCCCACATACTTGTGGCACTGCCGCCTTGGTCACATTGGTGTCAAACGCATGAAGAAACTCCATGCAGATGAACTTTTGGAGTCTCTTGATTATGAATCATTTGACACGTGCGAACCATGCCTCATGGGTAAAATGACCAAGACTCCGTTCTCTGGAACAATGGAGCAAGCAAACAACTTGTTGGAAATAATACATACTGACGTGTGCAGTCCAATGAGCATTGAGGCTCGCGGTGTCTATCGTTATGTTCTCACCCTCACTGATGAATTAAGTAGATATGGGTATGTCTACTTAATGAAACACAAGTCTGAGACCTTTGAAAAGTTCAAGGAATTTTAGAGTGAGGTAGAGAATCAACATGACAGGAAAATATAGTTCTTACGATCAGATCGTGGAGGAGAATATTTGAGTCACGAGTTTGGTACGTGATGACCCACAAGTATAGGGGATCTATCATAGTCCTTTCGATAAGTAAGAGTGTCGAACCCAACAAGGAGCAGAAGGAAATGACAAGCTGTTTTCAGTAAGGTATTCTCTGCAAGCACTGAAATTGTAGGTAATAGATAGTTTTGTGATAGGATAATTTGTAACGGGTAACAAGCAATGCAAGTAAATAAGGTGCAGCAAGGTGGCCAATCCTTTTTGTAGCAAAGGACAAGCCTAGAGGAGTTCTTATAATGAGAAAAGCGCTCCCGAGAACACATGGGAATTATCGGCAAGCTAGTTTTCATCACGTTCATATGATTCGCGTTCGTTACTTTGATAATTTGATATGTGGGTGGACCGGTGCTTGGGTACTACCCTTTCTTGGACAAGCATCCCACTTATGATTAACCCCTATTTCAAGCATCCGCAACTACAAAAGAAGTATTAAGGTAAACCTAACCATAGCATGAAACAAGTGGATCCAAATCAGCCCCTTACGAAGCAACGCATAAACTAGGGTTTAAGATTCTGTCACTCTAGCAACACATCATCTACTTATTACTTCCCAATGCCTTCCTATAGGCCCAAATAATGGTGAAGTGTCATGTAGTCGATGTTCACATAACACCACTAGAGGAGATACAACATACATCTCATCAAAATATCGAACGAATAGCAAATTCACATGACTACCAATAGCAAGACTTCTCCCATGTCCTCGGGAACAAACGTAACTACTCACAAAGCATATTCATGTTCATAATCAGAGGGATATTAATATGCATTAAGGATCTGAACATATGATCTTCCACCAAATAAACCAACTAGCATCAACTACAAGGAGTAATCAACACTACTACCAACCCACAGGTACCAATCTGAGGTTTTGGTACAAAGATTGGATACAAGAGATGAACTAGGGTTTGAGAGGAGATGGTGCCGGTGAAGATGTTGATGGAGAATGACCCCCTCCCGATGAGAGGATCGTTGGTGATGATGATGGTGATGATTTCCCCCTCCCGGAGGGAAGTTTCCCCGGCAGAACAGCTCCGCCGGAGCCCTAGATTGGTTCCACCAAGGTTTTGCCTCGTGGCGGCGGAGTTTCATCCCGTAAGCTTGCTTATGATTTTTTCTATGTTAGAAGACTTCATATAGCAGAAGATGGGCACCGGAGGGCCACCAGGGGGCCCACGAGGCAGGGGGCGCGCGTAGTAGGGGTGGGCGTGCCCCCACCCTCGTGGCCAGGGTGTGGGCCCCCTCGTGTACTTCTTCCATTCAATAATTATCATTAATGCCAAAAATGACTTTCGTGGAGTTTTAGGACTTTTGGAGCTATGCAGAATAGGTCTCCAATATTTGCTCCTTTTCCAGCCCAGAATCCTAGCTGCCGACATTCTCCCTCTTCATGATAAACCTTGTAAAATAAGAGAGAATAGCCATAAGTATCGTGACATAATGTGTAATAACCGCCCATAATCTAATAAATATCGATATAAAAGCCTGATGCAAAATGGACGTATCAACTCCCCCAAGCTTAGACCTTGCTTGTCCTCAAGCGGAAGCCGATATCGAGAAATATGTCCACATGTTTAGAGATAGAGGTATCGATAAAAATAAAATATGGACATGAGGGCATCATGATCATTCTTATAACAGCAACATATATAGATTTTGTCATATGATTTCGTATGCTCAAGTAACAATCTATTCACAATGTCAAGTACGGTACAGAAACTTCATTGAGAACTAACTAACTATAATCTCAGTCACTGAAGCAATTACAATTTATCATAACATGGGAAAGAGTCAATAATAGAGCTTTTCAGCAAGTCCACATACTCAACTATCATTTAGTCTTCTACAATTGCTAAAACTCACGCAATACTTATGGTTCTAGAGTTTTAATCAGACACAGAGAAAGATAGGGGCTTATAGTGTTGCCTCCCAACGTTTTACCTCAAGGGTAATGTCAACAATAATAGTTCATGCTAGCTTACATCCATTGGATATATGTATCAGGATCTTTCCAACACGAGGTGCTTGCCAAAGGATAAAATGAAAAAAGGGAAAGGTGAAGATCACGTTGACTCTTGCAATAGGTATAAGACATAAAGTAAAAGATAGGCCCTTCGCAGAGGGAAGCAGAGGTTGTCATGTGCTTTTTGGTTGGATGCACAAAACCTTAATGCAAAAGAACGTCACTTTATATTGCCACTTGTGATATGAACCTTTATTATGCAGTCCGTCGCTTTTATTATTTCCATATCACACGATCGTATAAAGCTTATTTTCTCCGCACTAATAAGTCATACATATTTAGAGAGCAATTTTTATTGCTTGCAACATGACAACTTACTTGAAGGATCTTACTCAATCCATAGGTAGGTATGGTGGACTCTCATGGTAAAACTAGGTTTAAGGATATTTGGAAGCACATGTAGTATATCTACTTGGTGCAAGGACTTTGGCTAGCATGAGGGGGAAAGGCAAGCTCAACATGTTTGAGTGATCCATGACAATATACTTTAACTGAGATGTGAGAAAACATAAACCATTACGTTGTCTTCCTTGTCCAACATCAACTCTTTAGCATGTCATACTTTAATGAGTGCTCACAATTATAAAAGATGTCCAAGATAGTATATTTATATGTGAAAACCTCTCTTTCTTTATTACTTCCTATTAATTGCAACGATGACCAAAACTACGTTTGCCAACTCTCAACAACTTTTAAGCCTCATACTCTCTATGTGTGAAGTCATCACTATCCATAAGATCATTATGAACTCTTTTATTCTTTTTATTCTTTTATGCACTTAAGATCATGGCAAGATAGCAAAGCCCTTGACTCAACACTAATCTTTATCATATAGCTCACTGACTCGATTACATAGAGGGATCACAAAGCAAAACTCAAAAACTAATTCATGCCAAACTTTATTCTACTAGATCTAGATATTACCAAAAGGATCAAACTAAGAAAAACGGTAAAGATAGGAGTGTGATGGTGATATGATACCGGGGCACCTCCCCCAAGCTTGGCAGTTGCCAAGGGGAGTGCCCATACCCATGTGATTATGTCTCCTTCTTCAGAGTTGGTGTTGCGATCTTCTTGGCGATGATGCCCCTCAGGATACAATTCTCCTCCTCAAGCTTATTGACTTGTTGCTTGGGGTCCATATTTTCCTTGTGAAGCTTGCCCGTGATGGCTAAAACTCCTTTTACCCAAGGATGCTGCATAGCTTATGGAGAACAAGTGACACTCTTTTTTCATATTTTCATAAGAAAGAAATTTAACATTAGAAGGGATGACCGAGTTTGGAATAGCTGAGCTCTGTAGTTTCCCCATCATGAATCCTGCTTGGAGGCGAGAGGTGACTTCTTGGTCCTCCTCCATGGCATCTATCCTTTTCAAGCCGGCCTCCATCTCATCCTCCGTTGATGGCCCAAAGTGATAAGCATCGTTGTTTTCTCCTAGACCTAGCGTCGGGTGGGACACCCGACTCTCCCCGACTGACTCTTGAGAAGACATCTTGCTCTAAATCTGTAATAGAAATAGCTCGAAACAAAGACAGAGGATTTTTGCGTGCTACGGTGGTCAAAACCTTCGGGAGATTATATAATGAATTTTTACCGACCAAAAGAAATATCATGTACGAAAACGGAATCCGGAGAGCACATGGGATGCCCACAAGGCAGGGGACACGCCCAGTATAGGTGGGCGCGCCCTCCACCCTCGTGGACGCCTCGTGTCCTTCGCGGACTACTTCTTATTTTTCTATTTTCTGAAATATTCCAAAACGGAGAAAAATTGCCATTAGAACTGTTTTGGAGTCGGTTTACTTACCGTACCCCATACCTATTCCTTTTCGGCGTCTGAAACATTCTGTAAAGTGTCCCTTATGAATTCCTCCGGGGTTACGATTTCGATAATATTAGTTTCAACATTTATAGGATTATTTGAGACATGATGTTTGATTCTTTGACCGTTCACCATCTTCGGATTTGTGCCTTCGAAGTTGTTGATTTTTATGGCACCAAAACGATAGACCTCCTCGATAACGTAAGGCCCTTCCCATTTAGAGAGAAGTTTTCCTGCAAAAAATCTTAAACGAGAATTGAATAGCAACACATAATCACCTACGTTAAACTCACGCTTTTGTATCCTTTTGTCATGCCATCTTTTAACTCTTTCTTTAAACAGCTTGGCATTCTCACAGGCTTGGGTTCTCCATTCATCAAGTGAGCTTATGTCAAATAACCTCTTCTCACCGGCAAGTTTGAAATCATAATTGAGCTCTTTAATGGCCCAATATGCCTTATGTTCAAGTTCAAGAGGTAAGTGACAAGCTTTCCCATAAACCATTTTATACGGAGACATACCCATAGGATTCTTATATGCAGGTCTATAGGCCCATAATGCATCATCAAGTTTCTTGGACCAATTCTTTCTAGATCTATTAACAATCTTTTGTAAAATTAATTTGAGCTCTCTATTACTAAATTCTACTTGACTACTAGATTGTGGGTGATATGGAGATGCAATTCTATGATTAACATCATACTTAGCAAGCATTTTACGAAAGGCACCATGAATAAAGTGTGAACCACCATCAGTCATTAAGTATCTAGGGACTCCAAACCTTGGAAAAAGAACTTCTTTAAGCATCTTAATAGAAGTGTTATGATCAGCACTACTAGTTTGAATAGCTTCTACCCACTTAGTAACGTAATCAACAACAACTAAAATATGTGTATATCCATTAGAGGCAGGAAAAGGTCCCATATAATCAAAGCCCCAAACATCAAATGGTTCAATAACAAGAGAATAATTCATAGAAATTTCTTGACGTCTACTAATATTACCAATTCTTTGACATTCATCACAAGACAAGACAAACTTACGGGCATCTTTGAAGAGAGTAGGCCAATAAAAACCGGAATGCAATACCTTATGTGCAGTTCTATCTCCAGCGTGGTGTCCTCCATATGGTTCGGAGTGACACTTGCGTAGGATCTGTTCTTGTTCATGCTCAGGTACACAAGTCTAATAACACCATCTACTCCTTCTTTATAAAGGTGTGGGTCATTCTAGAAGTAATGTCTTAAATCATAAAATAACTTTTTCTTTTGCTGGTATGTGAAACTAGGTGGTATAAATTTAGCAGCAATGTAATTAGCATAATCAGCATACCATGGAGCAGTATGAGAAGCACTTATGACCGCTAATTGTTCATCAGGAAAGCTATCATTAATAGTTAGTGGGTCATCAAGTACATTCTCTAACCTAGACAAGTTGTCTGCAACGGGGTTCTTAGCTCCCTTTCTATCAATAATATGCAAATCAAATTCTTGGAGCAAGAGAACCCATCTAATAAGTCTAGGTTTAGCATCTTTCTTTTCCATAAGATATTTAATAGCAGCATGATCAGTGTGAATAGTTACGTTAGAATCCACAATATAAGGTCTGAACTTATCACATGCAAATACAACTGCTAAGAATTCTTTTTCAGTAGTAGCATAATTTCTTTGAGCAGTGTCTAGAGTTTTACTAGCATATTGAATGACATTTAATCTCTTATCAACTCTCTGCCCTAGAACAACACCTACAACATAATTGCTAGCATCACACATAATTTCAAAGGGTAAATTCCAATCAGGTGGCTGGACAATAGGTGCAGTGATCAAAGCTTTCTTGAGTATTTCAAATGCTTCTACACAATCATCATCAAAGACAAAAGGAATATCTTTTTGCAATAGATTAGTCAGAGGCCTGGAGATTTTAGAAAAGTCCTTAATGAACCTCCTATAAAAACTGGCATGACCAAGGAAACTTCTTATACCTTTAATGTCCTTGGGACACGACATCTTTTCAATAGCATCAAATTTAGCCTTATCAACTTCAATACCTTTTTCAGAAATTTTATGCCCCAAGACAATGCCTTCATTAACCATTAAGTGGCATTTTTCCCAACTCAAAACAAGACTAGTGTCTTCGCATCTCTGCAAAACTCGAACAAGGTTGCTCAAGCAATAATCAAAAGAGGATCCATAAATGGAGAAATCATCCATGAATACCTCACAAATCTTTTCACAAAAGTCAGAGAATATAGCCATCATGCATCTTTTAAAGGTAGCAGGTGCATTACATAAACCAAAAGGCATACGTCTATAAGAAAAAATACCGAAAGGGCAAGTAAAAGTAGTTTTTGATTGATCGTCCGCTGACACATGTATTTGAGAGAAACCAGAGTAACCATCTAGAAAGCAGAAATGTGTATGTTTGGATAATCTTTCTAGCATTTGATCAATAAAAGGTAAAGGATAATGATCTTTCTTAGTAGCTTTATTTAATTGACGGAAATCAATTACCATCCTATAACCTTTAATAATTCTTTGTGGAATCAATTCATCTTTATCATTAGGAACAACAGTAATATCTATCTTCTTAGGGACGCAATGGACATGACTTACCCAATCACTATTAGCAACGGGATAAATTATACCTGCCTCAAGGAGTTTTAGTATATCCTTTCTTACCACTTCTTTCATCTTAGGATTCAATCATCGTTGATGATCTATAACCGGTTTGGCATCTTCGTCCAATTTAATTTTGTGTTGGCATAGAGTGGGACTAATGCCCTTAAGATCATCTAGAGTATATCCAATAGCAGAATGGTGCTTCTTCAGAGTTTTCAATAATCTTTCCTCTTCCTGCTCTGAAAGGTTAGCACTAATAATAACAGGATATATCTTCTTTTCATCAAGATAAGCATATTTAAGATTATCAGGTAATGGTTTAAGCTAAAACATGGGATCACCCTTGGGTGGAGGGGGGGTCCCCTAGGATTTCAACAGGCAAGTTGTGTTTCAGAATAGGACCATGTTGAATGAATACTTCATCTATTTCCATTCTTTTCTTCATAAACATATCATTTTCATGGTCTAGCAAATATTGTTCTAACGGATCAGTAGGAGGCACGACAATAGAAGCAAGACCAATAATTTTGTCCTTACTAGGCAATTCTTTATCATGGGGTTGTCTATGAAACTTAGCAAAATTAAACTCATGTTTCATATCCCCCAACCAATTGTAACAACATCTTTTTTGCAATCAATCTTAGCATTAATAGTATTCAAGAAGGGTCTACCAAATATAATGGGATAAAAGCTATCTTGTGGGGAACCAAGAACAAGAAAATCAGCAGGATATTTAACTTTCCCACACAAGACTTCAACATCTCTAACAATCCCAAATGGTGAAATAGTATCTCTATTGGCAAGCTTAATTGTAACATCAATATCTTCTAACTCAGCGGGTGCAGTATCATGAATAATTTCTTGATATAAGGAAATGGGTATTGCACTAGCACTAGCACCCATATCACATAAGCCATGATAACAATGATCTCCTATTTTAACAGAAATAACATGCATGCCTACAACATGTCTATGTATCTTAGCATCAGGTCTAGCAATATTGGCAGCTTCACTACAGAAACAGATAACATGCCCATCAATATTATCATACAAGAGATCTTTAACCATAGCAATACTAGGTTCAACTTTAATTTGCTCAGGAGGTGTATATGTTCTAGTATTACTTTTACAAACCACAGTTGAAGCTTTAGCATGATCCTTTATCCTAACAGGGAGAGGTGGTTTCTCAACATAAGTAGTAGGAACAATAGGATCATTATAAGTGATAATCTTTTCTTCAACTGTAACAGGTGCAACTGCTTTTACTTCAGTGGGAAGATTATATTTAAGCCACTTCTCCTTAGGGAGATCAACGTGAGTAGCAAAAGATTCACAGAAAGAAGCTACTATCTCAGAGTCAAGTCCATATTTAGTGCTAAATCCACAAAAAGCATCGGTATCCATAAAAGACTTAACACAATCAAACTTAGGTGTCATACCTGACTCCTTACCATCGTCGGAACCCCAATCTTCAGAGTTGCATTTAATTCTTTCCAATAAATCCCACTTGAGTTCAATAGTCTTCAGCATATAGGAACCAACACAGGAAGTATCGAGCATGGTGCGATCATTGAGAGAAAGCCGAGAATAAATTTTTTGAATAATCATTTCTCTTGAGAGCTCATGATTGGGGCATGAATATAACATTGACTTAAGCCTCCCCCAAGCTTGAGCGATGCTTTATCCTTCGCAAGGACAAACATTATATATATAATTACGATCACGATGAACAAGATGCATAGGATAAAACTTCCGGTGAAATTCCAATTTCAATCATTTATAGTCCCAAGATCCCGTATCATCACATAGCCTATACCATGTCAATGCGTCTCCCTTCAAAGATAAAGGGAAGACCTTCCTCTTAATAACATCATCAGACATACCTGCAAGCTTAAATAATCCACAAACTTCATCCACATAGATAAGATGCATGTAAATTGGGATGCAATGTTCCATCGCCTTCAAAGGGATTAGCTAGCAGTTTCTCTATCATACCCGAAGGAATTTCAAAGTAAACATTTTCAACAGGTTCAGTAGGTTGAGGAGCAACTCTTTGCTCTACTGTTTGGGGTGAAGATACCCCGTACAAGCCCCTCAAAGGATTAGTTTCCATAGTAACAAGTGACAGAAAATATCAGCACACTATATAAATGTTTCCTTACCAAGTTCCACTTACCAAAGGCGCTTCACTCGCTGGCAACGGCGCCAGAAAAGAGTCTTGATGACCCACAAGTATAGGGGATCTATCATAGTCCTTTCGATAAGTAAGAGTGTCGAACCCAACAAGGAGCAGAAGGAAATGGCAAGCGGTTTTCAGTAAGGTATTCTCTGCAAGCACTGAAATTGTAGGTAATAGATAGTTTTGTGATAGGATAATTTGTAATGGGTAACAAGCAATGAAAGTAAATAAGGTGCAGCAAGGTGGCCCAATCCTTTTTGTAGCAAAGGACACGCCTGGACAAGTTCTTATAATGAGAAACGTGATCCCAAGGACACATGGGAATTATCGTCAAGCTAGTTTTCATCACGTTCAGATGATTCGCGCTCGTTACTTTGATAATTTGATATGTGGGTGGAACGGTGCTTGGGTACTACCCTTTCTTGGACAAGCATCCCACTTATGATTAACCCCTATTGCAAGCATCCGCAACTACAAAAGAAGTATTAAGGTAAAACTAACCATAGCATGAAACAAGTGGATCCAAATCAGCCCCTTATGAAGCAATGCATAAACTAGGGTTTAAGCTTCAGTCACTCTAGCAACCCGTCATCTACTTATTACTTCCCAATGCCTTCCTCTAGGCCCAAATAATGGTGAAGTGTCATGTAGTCGACGTTCACATAACACCACTAGAGGAGAGACAACATACATCTCATCAAAATATCGAAAGAATACCAAATTCACATGACTACTAATAGCAAGACTTCTCCCATGTCCTCAGGAACAAACGTAACTACTCACAAAGCATATTCATGTTCATAATCAGAGGGGTATTAATATGCATTAAGGATCTGAACATATGATCTTCCACCAAATAAACCAACTAGCATCAACTACAAGGAGTAATCAAGACTACTAGCAACCCGCAGGTACCAATCTGAGGTTTTGGTACAAAGATTGGATACAAGAGATGAACTAGGTTTTTAGAGGAGATGGTGCTGGTGAAGATGTTGATCAAGATTGACACCCTCCCGATGAGAGGATCGTTGGTGATGACGATGGTGATGATTTCGCCCTCTCGGAGAGAAGTTTCCCCGGCAGAACAGCTCCGTCGGAGCCCTAGATTGGTTCCGCCAAGGTTCCGCCTCGTGGCGGCGGAGTTTCATCCCGTAAGCTTTCTTATGATTTTTTCCAGGGTAGAAGACTTCATATAGCAGAAGATGGGCACTGGAGGGCCACTAGGGGGCTCACGAGGCAGGGGGCGCTCCCAGTAGGGGTGGGCGCGCCCCCACCCTCGTGGCGAGGGTGTGGGCCCCTCGTGTACTTCTTCCGTTCAATAATTATCATTAATTCCAAAAATGACTTACGTGGAGTTTCAGGACTTTTGGAGCTGTGCAGAATAGGTCTCCAATATTTGCTCCTTTTCCAGCCCAGAATCCCAGCTGCCGGCATTCTCCCTCTTCATGATAAACCTTGTAAAATAAGAGAGAATAGCCATAAGTATTGTGACATAACGTGTAATAACATCCCATAATGCAATAAATATCGATATAAAAGCATGATGAAAAATGGACGTATCAGTACACACTTAAGGAAATGTGGAATTGTTTCACAACTCACGCCGCCTGGAACACCTGAGCGTAATGGTGTGTCTGAACATTGTAATCGCACTCTATTGGATATGGTGCGATCTTGTGACACTCCAATTTTTTTTGTGGTTTTTGTTTTCAAAAAGAAAACCTTTTTGGTTTTGGTCTTTATTTGGTTTTGATCCCCCTTAATTTTACTATTCCTTCAATGGTAAAATTTTCCCAAAACCCCTCCTTCCACTTTGGATCAACCTAAACATTCTGTCCAAACTAATAAAATCCATTTTTGGATTTTGTTCCAATTATTTCTCTTCCCAAAATAATTCTGTCTTTTCTTTGAGCCTAGGTGATTTGCAAAGCAAGTACCTTAATGCATTTGATTTTTGACCTCAACTCAACTTCTCTGGATAGTCCTTGGTACCCACAACCTAGAACCATCAAGATCTACTCTTCTTCTTTTCAAATATTTCAAAATTCACCCTCTGCAAGTTTGGACCAGATTTGCCAAATTTGGTGAAATTCATATCTACACTTCTCCAAAAATTCCACCAAAATTAAGGCAACCCCTAGCTGCAATGAGAGACCACTCCACCAAAAACCAGCTCATGGAAATATCCCTACAAGCCAGAATCATTCTGTCGAACACTTGGCATGCACTGTTACTGTTCATATTCAGTAAATTCAGAGATTCAGTGTCGTTTCTTCGTCAGAGTTTCAGTCACATGTCCACAGTGGACTTGGCACGTTGCTCGCAGCATCTCCTTCTTGTCCGGAGCTCCACGCGCGTGCTTGGCATGTTCCTGGTGTCGGTGGCACCCTGGCCCGCCTGCGCCGGCGTGCTTTGCGGCGGTAGAACCACCGTAACGGCCGACAGGGGACAACACTGCGGCATAATGCCGTTCGGCGCTGCCCAATCCTCCTGAGAGCTCTGCGTGGCCATCTCCTTGCCAGCGCACGCATGCAGCACCGTCGCCGTGGCCTGGCACGCGCAGAGCGCTTTCTCTGCCGCCGACGTGCCGTGCGGCCGTTCCGTCGAGGACAGGCCGTAATCCTCCCTCCCTTGCTGAGTTGGACACTGGGATGACACTAGTGCTTCACCTAGATGATGCTTAAGCCCCTAAGCCGACCGTTCACCCACAGCGCCGCCGTAATCGCCCGCCGGACTTATCTGTTCACGGCAACCGCCTCGGGCCGGCTATATATAGCCCCCCCCCCGAGCTTGCTCTCGCCCCCGCACAACTCCACCACCTCACCAGACCCCGCCTAGCCACCGGAAGAGCCTCGAGGGGCCCTTCTTCCTCAACTCCGGCCACCTCCGTCCGCCTCGGGCTCCGGCAACGTTCTCTTCGGTGAGAACTCCTCCGCCGCGCTACTCTTGCCCGTAGCCTCGTACCACCACCAGGAGGCTAACCCCCACTTCAATTTGACCCCCGCAGCTCTCTCCGGCATGATCCATGACCACCTGAGCCACCGTCCGCCAGAGCAAGGGCCGCCATCAACGTGGTGCTCGCCGGCGACCTCTACCACCACCCACAGATGCGGAAGGACGTGCTGATCACGAAGGTACCACCCGATCACCCTGCCTCGCCGTGGATCGCCGCCGGCGACCACAGCATCTCCCGGGCGCCGTCGCGCCCTGTTTCCCTCATTAGAAAATTCAAACCTGACGGGTGGAGCCCGCCTGTCAGTCTCTCAGTCGTTTCTTTTAAACGAACCGTTTTCTTATCTTTTCCGCAGAACCCCCTGGGAGTTTTCTGTTTCATTATAGAAAGGTCCCTGAACCAAAACTCTTATATCTTTTAATCAGAAAAGGATTTTGGTTTGATTCTTTTTCTGTTCTCTTTAGATTTTTGTCTAGTTTTTTATCAGATTTATTTTAAAATTATTTAGATTACCTTTTGTGCACCTCGCGGTATTTACGTTACGTACGTATTTTCTTATACCGTAGATACCGGAGGAGCTGACGGAGCCGCAAACTTCACCCAGTTAGACTCCGACTACTCCGAACCAGGCAAGCATGTTTGAACTATTGATATGATGAAGTGTTTGTTGCATGTTTGCATTTTAGGAGTCTCATGGCATGTTGATGAACATATTTTTGAATGTTATATTTCATGCACAGAAGTGGAAAGTAAGTTTCGAATAGCCATATGTTGTTGGATACATATTGGCATGGCCATGAGATGGCATGAGGATGGGTAAGATGGCAGTGTTGTGACATGCCAGTCTTATGCCAGTCCATTTGACTTTAGTGTCATCGTGAATCAAATCATATTCCCATTCTATTCCTTTCCTGTACTGCCACAAATTTTCCGCAAGGAATATGGCTTAGTAAGTTGCAACTGTTTTCCTGGTACACACCAAGTAGAGAGGCCGGGATGAGGGTTCCATGGCCCTGGATTAAAGCCCGTCATCCGGTCAGGGGGCATGGGTGTTTCCGGTTGGGACCGAGGGGGGGGGGACCCCTTAGAGCGCGCGTATAGAAATTTGATCCCATGCTATTCGAGGTTGTGACCTCCCCGTCTCAAAGTTTTTCTTGGATGTTGTCTATGGTGATTCCTGGCATCGTGAGGTGGAATGGGTGTGTACTAGTTAAATGTGTTTCTACCGAAATACCATAAACGGAACTAGTCCATTCATGACTACGGAAATCCGTTGGCTGTGGTCAGTCAATACCAACTCTGCAGAGTCACAAATCTTTCAATCATCTTGTACACGTTCAAGTACTATATTCATCTTATCTTGTCAGGTGTTAGCCTCAGTGACAAAACTCTGGTGGAATACATGTGTGATAAATCCGGTTAAAAGATTATTCTTGTGGATGGACTAATCTTGTTATTCACATTTGTTACAAGCCCTGTCTGTGATGTCGCTCAGACGTCCGACGGTGGCATACTTGTTATTTACATTTGTTACAAGCCCTGTCTGTGATGTCGCTTAGACGTCCGACGGTGGCATACTTGTATTTACATTTATTGTAAGCCCTGTCTATGATGTCGCTCAGACGTCCAACGGTGGCATACTTGTATTTACTTTTATTGTAAGCCCTGTCTGCGATGTCGCTCAGACGTCCGACTGTGGCATTTCTTTTAAAGCCCTTTATGTGATGTCGCTTAGATGTCTGACTGTGGCATTTCTTTTCAAGACCTGTCTGTGATGTCACTCAGATGTCCGACTGTGGCATTTCTTTTCAAGCCCTGTCTGTGACGTCGCTCAGACGTCCGACTGAGGCATTTCTTTTCAAGCCCTTTATGTGGTGTCGCTTAGACGCCCGACTGTGGCATAAGTTTTATTTGTTTACCTTTCGAGGTGTCGCTCCAGACACCCGATCGGTTTTCATTTATTTGTTTACGTATCAAGTCGTGCATAAGTTTCATTATTATTGAATGAGCATCATTATTTTTGTTCAGGACGCATTCATGCATACATTTGTTATATCTTTTGTCCGAACTGTCTTGCGAGTACTTTCAAAGTACTCACCTGGCTTGTTGATTTGGCCAGATGTTGATGAAGGCGATCTCATGGATGAAGAGTTCGATAGCGAGTTCGACGCCTAGAGGGGTCCCAGTCAGTCCCGTGCGATCCTGTTTTGGTCACTGTATCATATCCGCTTCCGCCACCCCAGAATAAATTCATCGAGCCTCACCTCGACGCTTGATGAGTTGCCAGTTAGGAGTCAAGTTATCCACCACCACTTTTTACCTCGAGCTAGTAGCATGCCACCTCACCCCTGGGTCATAAGCGCCCTTATGTAAGATATTGGCGAGTTTGTATAATTTGTTGAGCAGCCTCAGCTTAACCCTGTAATATATTTAATGCTACTGGTCCTCTGTTCATCAAGTATTTGTCTACCAGTGAGGATGACTTTTCCTATACTGGGATCTAAAGATCGATTTTCTCAATAATTATTTTATTGAAAAACCGGTCGTGACAGATTTGGTAACCAGAGCCAGGCTGACTGTAGGAAGCCACTAGGTGCGATCGCTAATTGGTTATTAGCATGATAGAGTTTATTCATGTTTTTACAAATGTAGTCATTTTTCTGACAGTCAGCATAAAAATTTATGATCTGATCGCTCAGAATTTTTGCCTACTTTTGTAGATGGCCGGCAACGACTGCGAGTCTCAAATGTTCGCCAACGTGCCTGAGGGGTTCGTCAAACTCCTCTCCTTCATCGTTCAGGTCGCGATGGGGCCATCCATGCGCCCAGTCTTCACACTTTATCCACAAAAGATCAACGACAGTCTGACCATGCACCAGGCTGCAGTGCAACTCAGGGGAGGGCGTGCTGAGTTACGCCGCTTCCGATTCTTGGGGAGAGCCATGCCTACTGAGAGGCATGCTATGCAGATGGCTGCCCGCGAGGCGATAGCTCGTCTTCGGGATGTCCTTCCTGCAATGAAGACCCGTCGCTACCGCTACCTTCCATGCCACGTGCCATACACCTGTCACTACTCTTTCTCTTGCCCCAGAGGAGAGCGAGACGAGGCCTTTGAGATGCTTGTCGAGTACCTCCGAGCCCTGGAGGCAGCCTTCGACAGCATGGTGGACGACCTCGTAGCTGCCCGCATGGACTCAGTTCATGGCTGTGCTGCTAACAGGAGGGAACTCCTACACACCACTCCACCGCTGACTTTTATCTCGTCCTCAGCTTCTCATTCACCTACCATTCTCGCCACTGCACGTCGTTTGCCTACCACTGAGGAATTTAACCAAGCTATTGCACCCACTCCTGTTCGCGCTGCACCACTTTTTCCACCCACTCCCATACGTGCTACTCCACCTATTCCGCCCACTCTTATTCAGGTTACTCCGCCTATGGCACCTGCTCCATCAGCTCAGCGCAGCGTTCCTCGTCTGGAACCTATTAGCGAGGAGGAAGTTGATTCCCCAGCGTCACTGCATCTCACCCTCGGCAGGCCAAGGGAGATCCTCACCATCTCCGACTGAGTATGCGTAGACGCCATGCGATGTACCGACTTGTGTAATATGTGTATATGTACATAGGTTGTGAGAAGTAGCCTGTTTGCGCATCATGTAGGATATGGAGAAGTGCACTAGTTTCAATAACATGTCAGGATTATGTACGCATATCCTGAGCGATGTAATGTATAATTATGCCTGCGTGTAAGATATGTAATAGTCCTTCTCCGCGCGCAAACGTGTATTTGGCATTTCAAGATTTTCTTTGGGTGTGATTTTATTGAATTTTGCGACTCCTTTTCTTGTCTTACGAGTTTCACAAAAATGTATCCCCAGAGTGAAAGATGTCTTGTCCGTGGACGCGCTCTATGCCAAGTCAGCCTGAAGAGAATTATGGCACACCACCAAACCAAAATTTCACTCAGGGACAGACAAGTCAACAGAACAATGAAACAGCATTTACCCAAGTATGTCGTCTGTATGAACAGAGTCAGCAACAACACCAGGAAATGATGAACCAATTCATCAATATGGGAAATAACCATGGTCAATACCAGCAGCAATCCAAGTTATCTGAGTTGCAGAAAACACGTCCCCAAACATTTTCTCATACTGACTAGCCGCTTGAGGCCGAAGACTGGCTTCGAGACATGGAGAGAAAATTAATTATTGCACAATGTTCAGACCGTGAAAAAGTATTGTATGCACCACATTATCTCACAGGAGCAGCTGCATCGTGGTGGGAAAACTTCCTGCACATGCACCCGAACGAAAATGGAATAACCTGGGAGGATTTCAAGGAAGGTTTTCATGGGGCACATATTCCTAAGAGTGTTATGAAAATCAAGAAGAGAGAATTTGATGATCTCAAGCAAAGGACCATGATAGTGTCAGAATACAACAGCCAATTCACTCTGCTATCTCGCTACGCCAATGAAGAGCGCATGACCGAGAGCAAGAAGATGGAAAAATTCTTGGAAGGCCTGGCACCCGCACTTAAATGTCAGCTGGTTGTGCATACCTTCCCAGATTTTAAAACACTGGTGGATAAGGCCATTACTCTGGAAAATGAGTGACACAACTTAGAAGATTTCCGCAAACGCAAAATGGACCAGTCTACTTTTGCTCGCAACCACAGAAGCAAGACTGAAATTCAGAAGGGTAGTGCACACAAAACCCCGATGAATAATTCACGCCCAATCAAGAATTTCCATGCAAGAGACAAGGAGTTCACATATCTCCCAGGCGTCACTTGTTACGCTTGTGGAGAAGAAGGGCACTATGCCAAGCAGTGCCCCAAGCCAAGGAACTCAACTCCAAAGCCTAACAATGGTGGCAATAATTCAGCACCCAAGCGAAACAATTTCAACCCCAATAACAACCACCGGAAGGGTCACCTGAACCACGTGACAAAAGAGGAAGAACAGAACACCCCAGATATCGTACTCGGTACGTACCCTGTAAACACAATACCTGCCATGGTTTTGTTTGATTCTGGAGCTTCTCACTCATTCATTTCGAAAAGTTTTGCTTTGCAAAATAATTTTTCGATGCTTCCCTTGGAAAGATCAATGATCATTAAGTCCCCTGGAATTAAGCAAGTGACCCAGAGTTATTGTCAAGGTGTGGTTATTGAATTTGAAGGATTGATGTTTTGCGCCAACCTTATTGTATTAGAAAGTAAAGGACTGGATGTCATCCTAGGGATGGATTGGTTAACCACCAACAAAGGTTTTATTGACTGCTTCAACCGGACCGTGATTCTCACACACCATCACGAAAAGACAATAAAAGTTTCAGCCAAAGAGAGACAAATACCTCAGCAACCAAGATTAAATAAGGTGGACATTTCTGAGCTGGACAAGGTTCCAGTAGTGTGTGAATTTCCAGATGTATTTCCAGAAGAACTACCAGGAATGCCACCAGACAGAGAGATAGAATTCAGCATTGAGCTAGCACCCGAAACCGCTCCCATTTACAAGAAACCATACAGAATGGCACCATCCGAATTGGTAGAATTGAAGAAGCAAATAAAAGAATTATTGGAGAAAGGATACATTCGAGCCAGTTCCTCACCTTGGGGTTCTCCAATTTTATTTGCCAAGAAGAAGGGTGGAACACTGAGGTTGTGTATTGACTATCGAGCTCTTAACATGGTCACAATCAAGAACAAATACCCAATGCCCCGAATAAATGATTTATTTGATCAGCTCACACATGCCAAAGTCTTCTCAAAAGTTGACTTGAGATCAGGATACCACCAATTAAAAGTGCGAACAGAAGATATTCCCAAGACAGCTTTCACTTCCAGATATGGACTGTATGAATTCACAGTGATGCCATTCGGGCTAACCAACGCCCCCGCATATTTTGTTCACCTCATGAACAAAGTATTTATGAAGTATATGGACAAGTTTGTTGTGGTATTCATCGATGATATTCTGATATACTCCAAAACACCAGAAGAGCACGCCGAGCATCTCAGGATTGTACTAGGAGAACTCGGGAAACATCAACTGTACGCCAAATTTAGCAAATGAGATTTTTGGCTAAGACAGGTGGGTTTTCTGGGCCACGTACTCACCCAAGAAGGTATTGCAGTAGACCCGGAAAAGGTCAAGGCCGTACTTGGCTGGAAACCACCAGCTAGCGTAACGGACGTACGAAGTTTCTTGGGAATGGCAGGCTATTATCGGAGATTTATTGAAGGATTCTCCACCATAGCAAAGCCCATGACACAATTGCTCAAGAAAGGTAAAAAGTTTGAATGGACGGAAGCATGTGAGAAAAGCTTCCAAGAGCTAAAAAGCAAATTAACAACGGCCCCGGTATTAATTGTGCCAGATATGCACAAGAATTTTGAGGTATTTTGAGACGCATCCCGGAAAGGCCTCGGATGCGTATTAATGCAAGAAGGCAAGGTAGTCGCGTATGTCTCCAGACAACTTCGCAAGCATGAGGAGAACTATCCCACCCATGACTTAGAATTGGAAGGGGTCATCCATGCACTCAAGGAATGGAGACACTTTCTACTTGGAAACCGTTGTGAAACATACACAGACCATAAGAGTCTTAAGTATATTTTCACACAGCCGGAACTTAATTTACGGCAACGACGCTGGTTGGAGTTGGTGAAGGATTATGATGTTGGGATCCACTATCATCCCGGAAAAGCAAATGTTGTGGCAGATGCCCTTAGTCGGAATCCCAGCACGGACGACGACAGTGTACCAAAGTTAAGGCCAGAATTTCAACAGGAATTTGCCAGACTCAATTTAATAATGGTTACCGAAGGCAGTGTGTCAAACCTGGAAATACAGCCTACTCTGATGGAAAAGATCAAGGAGGCTCAGCATGGACACCCAGCATTGATGGCATAAAAAGGAAAGTGAGTTTGGGCAAAGCCTCAGAATTCAACATAGATGAGCAAGGAATATTGTGGTACGGAGAGAGACTATGCGTACCAAATATCAAGGACCTCAAACAATAGATTCTGGCTGAAAGTCACACAGCTCCGTATTCAATCCACCCTGGAGGAACAAAAATGTACAAAGACCTTCAGGAAAATTTTTGGTGGCATGGTATGAAGAGAGATATAGCCACGTTCATTGCATGCTATGACTCTTGTCAAAGTATCAAGGCCGAGCACCAGAAACCGGTCGGGCTATTACAACCAAACAAGATACCCGAGTGGAAGTGGGACGAGATTGGAATGGATTTCATTGTTGGACTACCACGGTCACGACACGGAAATAATGCCATTTGGGTCATCACCGACAGATTGACTAAGGTAGCCCATTTTATCCCAGTGAAAACAACTTACAACACTCAGAGACTGGCCAGACTTTATCTTGCTCGTATCGTCTGCCTGCATGGAGTCCCAAAGACTATCATATCTGACAGAGGCACACAGTTCGTCTCTAGATTTTGGGATCACCTACAACAGGCACTGGGAACCCAACTATCTTTCAGTACCGCGTACCATCCCCAGACTGATGGGCAAACTGAACGCGTAAACCAAATTCTTGAAGACATGCTGAGGGCCTATGTCCTCACCTACGGAACCAGTTGGGAAGAAAGTTTGCCATATGCAGAGTTTGCATACAACAACATTTATCAAGCCAGCTTGCAAATGGCACCCTTTGAAGCTCTGTATGGGAGAAGATGTCGTACCCCGCTAAATTGGTCAGAGACCGGAGACAACCATATCTTCGGCCCAAATATGCTCAAGGAGGCCGAGGAGAAAGTTAAAACAATTAGAGATCGACTCAAAACAGCTCAGAGTCAGCAAAAGAGTTATTACGATCGAAAGCATCGGGAAATCAGTTTTGAACCCGGAGAATTGGTATACCTAAGAGTTTCTCCTATGAAGGGTCTGCAGCGATTCAGGATTAAGGGAAAGCTAGCACCAAGATTCATCCGACCATTCAGTATAGTGGCCCGAAGAGGCACAGTAGCCTACCAGCTAGACCTACCCGGAGAATTATCCGATATCCACAACGTGTTCCACATCTCGCAGCTGAGAAAATACGTGAGCAACCCGGAGAAGCAAGTATCACATTAAAATATTGACGTGCAACCAGACCTCACCTACCGGGAGCACCCAATAAAAATATTGGAAGAGTCTGAGAGAAGGACCCGATAGAAAACCATCAAGTTTTTTAGAGTTCAGTGGAGCAACCATACCAAGAGTGAATCATCTTGGGAGAGAGAAGATTTTCTTCGGACAGAGCACCCACACCTGTTTAAGGATCAGCTGAAATCTCGGGGACGAGATTTTTCCTAAGGGGGTAGGTGCTGTGACACTCAATTTTTTTTGTGGTTTTTGTTTTCAAAAAGAAAACCTTTTTGGTTTTGGGCTTTATTTGGTTTTGATCCCCCTTAATATTACCATGCCTTCAATGGTAAAATTTTCCCAAAACCCCTCCTTCCACTTTGGATCAACGAAAACATTCTGTCCAAACTAATAAAATCCATTTTTGGATTTTGTTCCAATTATTTCTCTTCCCAAAATAATTCTGTCTTTTCTTTTGAGCCTAGGTGATTTGCAAAGAAAGTACCTTAATGCATTTGATTTTTGACCTCAACTCAACTTCTCTGGATAGTCCTTGGTACCCACAACCTAGAACCATCAAGATCTACTCTTCTTCTTTTCAAATATTTCAAAATTCACCCTCTGCAAGTTTGGACCAGATTTGCCAAATTTGGTGAAATTCATATCTACACTTCTCCAAAAATTCCACCAAAATTCAGGCAACCCCTAGCTGCAATGAGAGACCACTCCACCAAAAACCAGAT
Source organism: Triticum dicoccoides (assembly GCF_002162155.2). Taxonomy (NCBI): domain Eukaryota; kingdom Viridiplantae; phylum Streptophyta; class Magnoliopsida; order Poales; family Poaceae; genus Triticum; species Triticum dicoccoides. The sequence continues at coordinate 633,754,769 of NC_041389.1, forward strand.
CAAGGAAAAATCCCTACATGCCAGAATCATTCTGTCGAACACTTGGCATGCACTGTTACTGTTCATATTCAGTAAATTCAGAGATTCAGTGTCGTTTCTTCGTCAGAGTTTCAGTCACATGTCCACAGTGCACTTGGCACGTTGCTCGCAGCATCTCCTTCTTGTCCGGAGCTCCACACGCGTGCTTGGCGCATTCCTGGCGTCGGTGGCACCCTGGCCTGCCAGCGTCGGCGTGCTTTGCGGTGGCAGAACCACCGTAACGGCCGACAGGGGACAACACTGCGGCATAACGCCGTTCGGCGCCACCCAATCCTCCTGAGAGCTCCGCATGGCCATCTCCTTGCCAGCGCATGCATGTAGCACTATCGCCATGGCCTGGTACGCGCAGAGCGCGTTCTCTGCCGCCGACGTGCCGTGCGGCCGTTCCGTCGAGGACAGGCCGTAATCCTCCCTCCCTTGCTAAGTTGGACACTGGGATGACACCAGTGCTTCACCTAGATGATGCTCAAGCCCCTAAGCCGACCGTTCACCCACAGCGCCGCCGTAATCGCCCGTCGGACTTATCCGTTCACGGCAACCGCCTCAGGCCGGCTATATATAGCCCCCCCGAGCTTGCTCTCGCCCCCGCACAACTCCACCACCTCACCAGACCCCGCCTAGCCACCGGAAGAGCCTCGAGGGGCCCTTCTTCCTCAACTCCGGCCACCTCCGTCCGCCTCGGGCTCCAGCAACGTTCTCTTCGGTGAGAACTCCTCCGCCGCCCTACTCTTGCCCGTAGCCTCGTACCACCACCAGGAGGCTAACCCCCACTTCAATTTGACTCCCGCAGCTCTCTCCGGCAAGATCCACGACCACCCGAGCCACCGTCCGCCGGAGCAAGGGCCGCCATCGACGTGGTGCTCGCCAACGACCTCTACCACCACCCACAGACGCGGAAGGACGTGCTGATCACGAAGGTACCACCCGATCCCCTACCTCGCCGTGGATCGCCGCCGGCGACCACTGCATCTCCCGGGCGCCGTCGCGCCCTGTTTCCCTCATTTGAAAATTCAAACCTGATGGGTGGAGCCCGCCTGTCAGTCTCTCAGTTGTTTCTTTTAGACGAACCGTTTTGTGATCTTTTCCGCAGAACCCCCTGGGAGTTTTCTGTTTCATTACAGAAAGGTCCCTGAACCAAAACTCTTATATCTTTTAATCAGAAAAGGATTTTGGTTTGATTATTTTTCTATTCTCTTTAGATTTTTGTCTAGTTTTTTATCATGTTTATTTGAAATTTTTTTGGCATTTCTTTTCAAGCCCTGTCTGTGACATCGCTCAGACGTCCGACTGAGGCATTTATTTTCAAGCCCTTTATGTGGTGTCGCTTAGACGCCCGACTGCGGCGTGATTTTTATTTGTTTACCTTTCGAGGCGTCGCTCCAAACACCCGATCGGTTTTCATTTATTTGTTTACGTATCAAGTCGTGCAAAAGTTTTATTATTATTGAATGAGCATCATTATTTTTGTTCAGGACGCATTCATGCATACATTTGTTATATCTTTTGTCCGAACTGTCTTGCGAGTACTTTCAAAGTACTCACCTGGCTTGTTGATTTGGCCAGATGTTGATGAAGGCGATCTCATGGATGAAGAGTTCGATAGCGAGTTCGACGCCTAGAGGGGTCCCAGTCAGTCCCGTGCGATCCTGTTTTGGTCACTGTACCATATCCCCTTCCGCCACCCCAGAATAAATTCATCGAGCCTCACCTCGACACTCGATGAGCTGCCAGTTAGGAGTCAAGTTATCCACCACCACTTTTTACCTCGAGCTAGTAGCATGCCACCTCACCCCTGGGTCATAACCGCCCTTATGTAAGATATTGGCGAGTTTGTAATAATTTGTTGAGCAGTCTCAGCTTAACCCTGTAATATATTTAATGCTACTGGTCCTCTGTTCATCAAGTATTTGTCTACCAGTGAGGATGACTTTTCCTATACTTGGATATAAAGATCGATTTTCTCAATAATTATTTTTTTGAAAACCCGGTCGTGACAGATCTATGATGTCTCTTACTGATTACCGCTGTCATTTTGGGGTTATGCTTTAGAGACAGCTGCATTCACTTTTAATAGGGCACCGTCTAAATCCGTTGAGAAAGCACCGTATGAATTATGGTTTGGGAAGAAATCTAAGCTATCGTTTCTAAAAGTTTGGGGATGTGATGCTTATGTCAAGAAACTTCAACCTGAAAAGCTCGAACCAAAGTCGGGAAAATGCGTCTTCATAGGATACCCTAAGGAAACCATTGGTATACCTTCTACCTCAAATCCGAAGGCAAGATCTTTGTTGCCAAGAAAGGATCCTTTCTGGAGAAAGAGTTTCTCTTGAAAGAAGTAAGTGAAAGGAAAGTAGAACTTGATGAAGTACTGTCTCTTGAACCAGAGAGTAGCGCAGCTCAGGAAGATGTTTCTGTGGTGCCTGCGCCGACTGGAGAGGAAGTTAATGATGATGGTCATGAAACTTCGGATCAAGTTGCTACTGAACTTCGTAGGTCCACAAGGGCACGTTCCGCACCAGAGTGGTACGGCAACCCTGTCCTGGAAATCATGTTGTTAGACAAGGTGAACCTTTGAACTATGAAGAAGCGGTGGCGGGCCTGGATTCCAACAAATGGCTTGAAGCCATGAAATCCGAGATAGGATCCATGTATGAAAACAAAGTATGGACTTTGATAGACTTGCCCGATGATCGGAAAGCCATAGAAAATAAGTGGATCTTTAAGAATAAGACTGACATGGATGGTAATGTGACCGTCTATAAGGCTCGGCTTTTCGCTAAGGGTTATCGACAAGTTCAAGGGGTTGACTATGATGAGACCTTCTCACCTGTAGCGAAGCTGAAGTCCGTTCGAATCATGTTAGCAGTTGCTGCATTCTATGATTATGAGATATGGCAAATGGACGTCAAAACGGCATTTCTTAACGGTTTCCTTAAGGAAGAATTGTATATGATGCAGCCAGAAGGTTTTGTCAATCCTGAGAATGCTGACAAGGTGTGCAAGCTCCAGCGCTCCATCTATGGGCTGGTGCAAGCATCTCGGAGTTGGAACATTCAATTTAATGAAATGATCAAAGCGTTTGGGTTTATGCACACTTATGGAGAAGCATGTGTTTACAAGAAAGTGAGTGGGAGCTTTGTAGCATTTCTCATATTATATGTAGATGACATACTATTGATGGGAAGTGATATAGAACTCTTGGAAAGCATAAAGGCCTACTTGAATAAGTGTTTTCCAATGAAGGACCTTGGAGAAGTTGCTTACGTATTAGGCATCAAGATCTATAGAGATAGATCGAGACGCCTCATTGGTCTTTCACAAAGCACATACCTTGACAAGATATTAAAGAAGTTCAATATGGATCAGTCCATGAAGGGGTTCTTGCCTATATTGCAAGGTGTGAAATTGAGCACGGCTCAATGCCCGACCTCGGCAGAAGATAGAGAAAAGATGAGTGTCATCCTCTATGTCGCAACCATAGGGTCTATTATGTATGCCATGTTGTATACCAGACCTGATGTGAACCTTGCCGTAAGTTTGGTAGGGAGGTACCAAAGTAATCCCGGCATGGAACACTGGACAGCGGTCAAGAATATCCTGAAGTACCTGAAAAGGACTAAGGATATGTTTCTCGTTTATGGAGGTGACGAAGAGCTTGTCGTAAAGGGTTACGTCGATGCTAGCTTTGACACTGATCTGGACTCCAAGTCACAAACCAGATATGTGTACATTTTGAATGGTGGGGCAGTCAGCTGGTGCAGTTGCAAGCAAAGCATCGTGGAGGGATCTACATGTGAAGCGGAGTACATGGCAGCCTCGGAGGCAGCATATGAAGCAATCTGGATGAAGAAGTTCATCACCGACCTAGGAGTTATTCCCAATGTGTCGGTCCTGATGACTCTCTTCTGTGACAACACTGGAGCTATTGCCCTTGCCAAGGAGCCCAGGTTTCACAAGAAGACCAGCCATATCAAGTGTCGCTTCAACTACATTCGTGAAAATATTCAAGATGGAGACATAGATATTTGTAAAGTGCATATGGATCTGAATGTCGCAGATCCGTTAACTAAACCTCTTCCACAAGCAAAACATGATAAACACCAGAACTCTATGGGTATTCCATTCATCACAATGTAGCTAGATTATTGACTCTAGTGCAAGTGGGAGACTGTTGGAAATATGCCCTAGAAGCAATAATAAAATGGTTATTATTATATTTCCTTGTTCATGATAATTGTTTGTTGTTCATGCTGTAATTGTATTAACCGGAAACCGTAATACATGTGTGAATACATAGAGCCTAATATGTCCCTAGTAACGAGCTAGTTGAGTAGCTCGTTGATCAATAGATGGTTGTGGTTTCTTGACCATGGACATTGGATGTCGTTGATAACGGGATCACATCATTAGGAGAATGATGTGATGGACAAGACCAAATCCCAAGCATAGCACAAGATCGTGTAGTTCGTTTGCTAAGAGCTTTTCTAGTCAAGTATCATTTCCTTAGATCATGAGATTTTGCAACTCCCAGAAACCGTAGGAATGCTTTGGGTGTACCAAACATCACAACGTAACTGGGTGGCTATAAAGGTGCACTACATGTATCTCTGAAAGTGTCTATTGGGTTGGCACAAATCAAGACTGGGATTTGTCACTCCGTATGACGGAGAGGTATCTTTGGGCCCACTCGGTAATGCATCATCATAATGAACTCAATGTGACTAAGGAGTTAGTCACGGGATCATGCGTTACGAAACGAGTAAAGAGACTTGCCGGTAACGAGATTGAACAAGGTATGGGGATACTGACGATCGAATCTCGGGTAAGTAACATACCGGTGGACAAAGGGAATTGTATACAGGATCAATTGAATCCCAGACATCTTGGTTCATCTGATGAGATCATCGTGGAACATGTGCAAGCCAACATGGGTATCCAGATCCCACTGTTGGTTATTGGCCGGAGAGATGTCTCAGTCATGTCTGCATGGTTCCCGAACCCGTAGGGTCTACACACTTAAGGTTCGGTGACACTAGAGTTGTTATGGGAAATTGTATGTGGTTACCGAAGGTTGTTCGGAGTCCCGGATGAGATCTCGGACATCACGAGGAGTTCCAAAATGGTCCGGAGGTAAAGATTTATATATGGGAAGTCCAGTTTCAGTCACCGGAATGGTTTCGGGGGTTATCGGTATTGTGTCGGGACCATCAAAAGGTGTTCGGGGGTCCATCGGGTGGGGCCACCTACCCCGGGGGACTTAATGGGCTAAACAAGGGTGGGAACCAGCCCCCTAGTGGGCTGGTGCACCCCCCTCAAGGGCCCAAGGAGCCTAGGGTTGGAAACCCTAGGGGTGGGGGCGCCTCCCACCAAACTTGGGGGGCAAGTCCCAACCTTGCCCCCCCTTTTAGATGGGATATAAGAGGGTCTGCCCCCTCTCCCCTTCCCCTATAAATAGTAGGGGGTAGGAGGGCTGCCACACCTTTCCCCTGGCGCAGCCCCTCCCTCCTCCAACTACAAGCTCCACCACCACGACGTCGTGCTGCCGGAGCTCTCCCTCAACTTCTCCTCTCCCCTTGATGGATCAAGACGGAGGAGACGTCCCCGGGCTGTATGTGTGTTGAACGCGGAGGCGCCGTCCATTCGGCGCTAGATCGGATCTTCCACGATTTGAATCGCCGCGAGTATGACTCCATCAACTGCGTTCTTGTATCTTAGCGTTTTTAAAGGGTATGTAGATGCACTCCCTCTCTCTCTCTCTCTCGTTGCTAGTATCTCCTAGATTGATCTTGGTGACACGTAGGAAAATTTTGAATTATTACTACATTCCCCAACAACTAGGTTGACACGTACACTTTCCTAAAAAAAGGTTGACGTGCACGCAAGGCCGTGTCAAGTTACACAACACACGAGAGCAGTGATTGTTGGATGTCCATCCAACGGTCGTTGTGCTTCCTCAATCTCTGATCTTCCTGCTCCAGCCACCCAAACTAGCGCCAGCGGGGCTGCCTGCTCCCGCCTCCTGTGGCTAGTTGTGCTATCCGTAGGTCTCACCGCCCCACCCTACTCCTATTGCTAGCCCGACCATCCTTCTACTCGCCCACACCTATTGTTATTCTCTAGCGACAGCAGACGAACTAGTAAACCCTCGTACTCCCCTCCCCGACTCAGTGTCATTCCCATCCTAGTCCTCGCCATCGTCCATTGCCTTGGTGCTCTCGTTGCGGTGTGGTTAACTAACCACATCCATCAAAGAGGATTGTACGTGAAGAGGCTGACAGTTGGGTCCACGGCCGCATGCAAGGAAGTGTCTCCTTATTACGCGCAAAATAATGATTCCTCCACTTGATAGCAGGGACCCACTGAAAGGGCCTTTGTATTTCACAAAAAAAACATTTCCCCCTGACAGCTGGGACACACTAGCTACATATTCGCATGAAAGGAACTGTCTCCTTACCGCCTGACAGTTGGGACCCAATAGGTCGAAGTGTAGGTAGCATTATCTGTCTGTTCGCGAACGTGTCCATACATAGCGGTCGATCGGTCTCTCTGCAGCGATGAACCGTGGCTCAGTAAGGAGCGGCACGTGTCGTAGTAGAGCCGCCGACATAGCATGTCACACAGTCTCATCTATATCATGTACATGTACGTACATCCACGCTACAAGAAAGTAAATACGGCTACATACGTACATACGGGCGGGGTCTCTAACACGTACAGCGACGTCATCATGTTCATCGCCAGCCAACCGGCTAGGTCAGAGCGTGATAGAAATATTCCCTAGAGGCAATAATAAAATGGTTATTATTATATTTCCTTAATCATGATAAAGATTTATTATTCATGCTAGAATTGTATTAACCAGAAACTCAAATACATGTGTGGATACATAAACAAATACCGTGTCCCTAGTGAGCCTCTACTAGACTAGCTCGTTGATCAAAGATGGTTAAGGTTTCCTAAACATAGACATGACTTATCATTTGATAACGGGATCACATCATTAGGAGAATGATGTGATGGAAAAGACCCAACTGTTGGCATAGCATATGATCATTCAGTTTATTGCTACTGCTTTTTAACACTACTAGGGAAAAGCCTAGCTGTAGCGCGGGCCTAAGGGCTATCAGTATCGCGAGGCACCGCACTACTGATACGGCATTATAGCTAATGTTTAGCAGTAGCGCGTTTTGACCCGCGCTGCTGCTATACCTACTTAGCAGTAGCGCTGTCCATAGCAGCGTTACTGCTAAGTGCCTTAGCAGTAGCGTTCTCATTTCCAGTGCTAAAGAGCGCTACTACTATATTTTCACATATCTTTTTTTGCTATGTATTTGCGATGTTTTTGTACAGGTTTTATATAGTATTCTAATCATATCATAAACATGCAATATGCTCATCATATCATACACATAATAGTCTCATCATATCAAACACAAATCATGTTGTCACATCATAATCACAATATAGTGATACAAGTTAAATGACATGTCTCATCATACATAATGTAGTACTTCTTGAGGCGCCACTTCGTATCCCTTTCTCGCACTAGCGTCAACCTAAACTAACTATTTTCCGCTTCGGCTCTGCTATCGAACCCTCTCTGGCTGTCGCTCGGAAACCGGTACACCTGGGCCTGACACTCCGGCCACTCGTCGTATACTCCTTGCATAGCACTTCTTCGCCATCGATGATCTATGTACCTGCATCGTCACATGAGTCGATAATATGCAACATATATAGTTGAGCAACAGAAATAGACAGAGTTGGCAAAAATAGAAGCAACATATCATAAGCATAAACAATAAAGTTCATCGTAACCAAAATGCCCTAACTAGAGTGATCTTCGCTAGTTGAGGAGGACGGTTAAATTACATCACAAATAAACTTTCGTCATGCATAACTCAAAGTTTTGTCATAGAGAAAGTATGGACTAAAAGGACACATTGTCATATATCGTCAATCACTCCAACATGTCGTGCCATCCATCCAAATCAGGGAGATAGTCCCCAAGCGCAGTGAAAGGCTTCAAGTCGAGACGCTGAGCGGCTACGCGTGTTTGGAAGTCTTCCCGCAACATTTGCCCTTCTTCGTAGAACAACCCTGTTTTTTCCAGGACCTCCTTCATGATGATTTGGCCAAATCCACGCTGGATGTGATAGAACTCAACTCAGAATCGATGATTCGGGACATCTCCTAGTTTCTTTGCCCATTGCAAAATATTGGCATCACCGGATCTAGGTGACTTGCGAAGGTTCTAGTGATCCCGTCTGTACTCCAGCATGTGGTGGAGGACATAGAATCCATCACTAAGAGCACCACTCAGTTGCTGGATGCATCAGAAGTCGGTCTTATGGGTGAAGGCGGGCGCGCGCTTCCTTGTCTTCTTGAGCATGATCTCTCCACCCCGTAGGCCATAGCATAAGATAGCACTGTCGAGAACAGACTTGATGTGGGTGTAATCCTTTCTCTTCATGTTGTTTGACGAGTCCAAGTAAAGAGTGTGGGAGAATCGGGGGTAAAGGATGATGTGGGCGGCGTACCCATCGCTGCGCAAAATAAGTACACCCCAAATTAGCCTCCACGCATGCAAATGAATGATTGAAATCAAATCGAAGGAAGAACTTTTCCGCGGGGAATGTGTCGATGTATGATAACCCACAAGTATAGGGGATCGCAACAGTTTTCCAGGGTAGAGTATTCAACCCAAATTTATTGATTCGACACAAGGGAGCCAAAGAATATTCTCAAGTATTAGCAGCTAAGTTGTCAATTCAACCACACGTGAAAGACTTAATATCCACAGCAAAGTATTTAGTAGCAAAGTAGTATGGAAGTAATGGTAACGGTGGCAAAAGTAACAGTAGCAGTTTTGTAGCAATCGTAACAATGGCAATGGAGAAGTAACTTAGCAAAGATCAATATGTGAAAAGCTCGTAGGCAATGGATCAATGATGGATAATTATGTCGGATGCAATTCACCATGCAACAGTTATAACATAGGGTGACACAAAACTAGCTCCAGTTCATCAATGTAATGTAGGCATGTATTTCGAATATAGTCATACGTGCTTATGGAAAAGAACTTGCATGACATCTTTTGTCCTACCCTCCCGTGGCAGCGGGGTCCTATTGGAAACTAAGGGGTATTAAGGCCTCCTTTTAATAGAGTACCTGACCAAAGCATTAGCACTTAGTTAATACATGAACTCCTCAAACTATGATCATCACCGGGAGTGGTCCCGATTATTGTCACTTCGGGGTTGCCGGATCATAACACATAGTAGGTGAGTATTGACTTGCAAGATAGGATCAAGAACTCACATATATTCATGAAAACATAATAGGTTCAGATTTGATCATGGCACTCGGGCCCTAGTGACAAGCATTAAGCATGACAAAGTCATAGCAACATCAATCTTAGAACATAATGGATACTAGGGATCAAATCCTAACAAAACTAACTCGATTACATGGTAAATCTCATCCAACCCATCACCGTCCAGCAAGCCTATGATGGGATTACTCATGCACGGTAGTGATCATCATGAAATTGGTGATGGAGGATGGTTGATGATGACGATGGCGACGGATTCACCTCTCCGGAGCCCGGAATGGACTCCAGATCAACCCTCCCGGGGAAGATTAGGGCTTGGCGGCGGCTCCATATCGTAAAACGCAATGAATCCTTCTCTCTGATTTTTTCTCCCCGAACATGAATATATAGAGTTGGAGTTGAGATCCGTGGAGGTCCAGGGGGCCCACGAGGCAGGGGGCGTGCCCTACACCCTCGTGGACAGGGTGTGGTCCCCTTATGTTGATTCTTTCACCAATATTTTTTATTAATTCCAAAACATATCTCCGTGGAGTTTCAGGTCATTCCGAGAACTTTTATTTCTACACAAAAATAACACCATGGCAGTTCTGTTGAAAACAACGTCAGTTCGGGTTAGTTCCATTCAAATCATGCAAGTTAGAGTCCAAAACAAGGGCAAAAGTGTTTCGAAAAGTAGATACGTTGGAGACATATCAATGTACAACCTTTGCTGCGGCACGTTAACCACGTCGAGCTGGTATCCTGGATTTTTCGAGGCGATCAGGCTTTCCTCTCTCCACAGCACATCGTCATAAAGTCTCCTTAGATCATCGTATATGGCCTCTACCGCTGCCTTAGGTAGGATCAGATCACCGGGGATATGGTATTTCACCGCACCTATGATAGGTAAACGGTTTTCAACCCGAGGCTGCGGAGGCAGCTGGCTCATAGAAGTAGCTTTGCCTTTCCTCGCACTACTAGGAAAAGGCTTATACATAGAAGTTTACCAGTAGTGTGTGTTACAAGCAGCGCTACCGGTACAACTTAGTAGCAACGTTGGTTTCTTGGGGGCACACTACTGGTAAGTTAGCCACACCACACCCCCCGGCCAAAAAATAGTAGCAGCGTTGGCACCCTAACACGCGCTACTATTAAGAAAATAGCAGTAGCGTGTGTCCACAAAAAAGCGCTACTGCTACTTCTTCTATGTGTAATCTTTTACCAGTAGCGTGTTTTTTGGGCAAGTGCTATAGCTGGTTTTATGTACCAATAGATATTTTCGCTGGCACACATAGCAGTAGCGTGCTTTAGTACCCCGCGCTACTGCTATGGTCGCCAGCCAAAATATCTGCCGCCTTTCCCCCCCTCTTCTTCCTCCCCCTTTCTTTCTCTCCCCTCCCTCTTGCACTTGCTTGTTCTTCAATGCTTCCCCTCTTATTTGCCCCTCCTGCCCCCCTCCATTAATGCCCTCCCTCCTTTCTCTTCCTTGTTTTGCCCCTCCTCCCATTCTCTTCTTTGCCCCTCCACCACCCCCTCCATTAATGCCCTCCCTCCTTCCTCTTCCTTTCTTTTGCCCCTTCTCCCCT
>NC_041389.1:633766042-633770956 GCF_002162155.2 Triticum dicoccoides
CTTCTTTGCCCCTCCACCACCCCCTCCATTAATGCCCTCCCTCCTCCCTATCATAGCTCTCTCTCTCTCCCTAGCTAGTTGGAGCTATATTTATGTAGGTACCTCACTATCTAGAGCTACTAGCTAATTATAAGAAGGTGCTCGATATCCCTCTCGACAAATAGGTGAGCAAAAAAAGAGTTGTACAAGAATGGAAATATGTGTGTTTGCGATTAGGACCAAAACTATGTGCGATATGAATATACCGAATTGTGTGTGGCATGTGAGTGACATGAGTTGCCTATGTTTTGCCGAAATGTCGATTCAATTCCGTTTCGGTGAATTTCGGGCATGCAAACTCAATATGTCTTATGTTTAGGGAAGGTCATGCCGAATTTTTGTATGAATTTGATCCATGCATACATATATATATGGTTATAATATTTGCTCCGCACGCAGGTGATCATGAAGGTCAATGGAAGGATGGTGGAAAGATACTGGCAATCCACTATGGATGACATGTATGAAAAAAGACTGAAGGATGTTTTATGTCTGTGTCAAAAATGCAAAGGAAGAGTCAGGCTCGACCCCTTGAAGGGTGTTAAATTCAAGGCGCACCTGCCTATGCATGGTTTCATGCATGGCCATACTCGATTGATAAGTGATGATGATGATGATGATCATGATGAGGACGTCGACGGGGTAGGAAATAACAACATGGGGCCACCAGACGAAGAGATGACCGATTATGTTCCCGAAGAGGAAGACGACCTCGGAAATGTTGATGGCGAAGAGGCATTTCAAGGCGGAGAAGACGCGGACACGCCGCCATCTTCATCGCTACTAAGTTCAACCATGCGGGACCCACATGTTCGAGACCTGCTTCGCAAGAAGATGACTAGTTACAGAGTTGCTTCAACAGAGGAGGCCAAACTAGCGCAACTGGAGGTAGACTCGATGACTCCTTTGTATGATGGTTGCAATCCCGAGGTGACCTGCTTGAGTTTCACACTAGAACTTCTAAAGACGAAGGCAAAAAACAAATGGACAGATACAAGCCTAGATGATCTTCTGAAGTACCTAAAGAAGGTTCTTCCCACGGGAAGCCTGTGTCCTACTAGTGTCGAGGAGGCAAAGAAAACCGTGTGCCCTCTTGATCTGCCACACATTAGATATCACACATGCATCAATGATTGCATCATATATCGGAACAAGCACGCGGAAAAAACCATCTGTCCAAAGTGCAATGCTTCACGCTATAAAAAGGCCGGAAAGAAAGCTCCACAGAAAGTTGTATGGTACTTTTCGATCACTCCACGTCTACAGCGGTATTTCGTAGATCCTAAAGAAGCAAAGCTTATGCGCTGGCACGCGGAGAGGGTGAAGCCAGATGACGGAGATGAGTCGAAGCTGAGACACCTCGCAGATGCTAGCCAGTGGGGAGCATCAAATGCTGAATTTGAATTTTTCACAAATGATCCAAGGAACATCGTGGTTGGCGCTAGTAGTGATGGCATGAATCCATTTGGCAACCAGAACACCAATCATAGTACATGGCCTGTGTTTGTATGGATGTACAACCTCCCCCTGGTTGTGCCTGAAGGAAAAATACATACACATGGCTATGCTTATTCAAGGGCCGAGACAACCGGGAAATGATATAAATCTGTATCTCGAGTTACTGAAAGAGGAGCTACATACCTTATGGAAAACACCGGCCAAGACATGGGATGCAAGCAAAGGAGAGTATTTCTACATGAGAGCCGTGCTGATCACGACGGTGCAGGACTATCTCAGTTACGGCTATCTCTCCGGCCAGGTGTGCCATGGATATTGCGGATGCACGAGGTGCATGGATGATACAACTTCTCTGCAGCTATCGAAAGATGGAAGGTCTTCGAAAATCGTGTACATGGGGCATCAAAGATGGCTCGAGAAGGATGACCCATGGAGAAAGCGTGGAGATCTATTCAATGGTAAGGCTGAGCATTGAGGTCCTCCACATAAGCGTAGCGGTGCAGAAATATATGAGTTATTGAAGAACTAGGAAGAGTGCCCCTCCCCGGGAAAGATGAAGAAAAAGGCGTCGGAGCCCCTGCTGAAGGTATGGAAGAAGAGATCTGTTTTCTCGGACTTGGAATACTGGCCCATACTCGACACGCCTCATAGACTTGATCAAATGCATATCACAAAAAATATCCTTGAGAGTTTGCTTGGAACATCGATGAACATGCCGGAGAGGACCAAGGATGGGCTGAAGGCAAGAAAAGACTTGGAATTTTTGAATATCAGGAAATATCTCCAAATGCCTGGTAAAAGGTCGTCAGAGGAGACCGAGACGGAGACGGAGACGTAAGATAGGGGCAAAAAAGTAAACAAGAAGGAAGAACAATATTGCCCCCCCCCCTCTTGCTTCACCTTAGATCCGAAGGAGGTCGATCAATTATTCAAGTGCCTTGCCGGAATCAAAGTTAGTTTCGGATAGTGTGGGATGATAAGCAGATATCTGGACACTAAGAAAAAAAGGTTCAGTGGGATGAAGTCTCACGACTGTCATGTGATGATGACACAGTTACTCTTGGTTGCACTTAGAGGGATTATGGACACACATGTGCGTGAGACGCTTACTTACCTATGCCACTTTTTTGATGCTATCTCTCGAAAGTCGATCAGTGTGAAGAAACTCCATAGGCTACAGGAAGAGATCATTGTCATACTGAATGAGCTAGAGATGTACTTCCCGCCCATGTTCTTTGATGTCATGGTGCATCTATGTGTCCACATCGTGGACGACATCATCGACCTAGGGCCGACATTCCTGCATAGCATGATGCCATTCGAGAGGATGAATGGGGTCATCAAAGGATTCGTTCGTAACATGTCCCATCCAGATGGAAGCATAGCCTAGGGATATCTGACCAAAGAATGCATCTCTTTCTGTGAGAGTTATCTAGTAGGCACCGGAGACCCTGTTGTTGGTTTGCCTGTCAACAAGCACTGTGAAAGACTCGAAGGCGAAGGTCACACCAACGGTCATATGGATGTGAATGTGTTACGCTCGGGCTGACAAAACGACCTTGACAGGGCAAACTTAGTAGTGCTACAACACCTAGATGTGCTAGAAGATTTCGTGACACTGCACAAAGAGACCATCACAAAGAAGTACCGTGACCGTGGGGTGCACAGGACGGGCGCTGAAGTTATTAGAGAGCATAACTCCACTTTCGTGCATTGGTTCAAAGAGTGAGTTCTGGCTAATCCCCCGGAAGAGGGTTGTCTGAACGGAACACTCATATACGCCTTAGCACATGGCCCCTCGACCAACCTCGCGACTTATCAAGCATACAATATCAATGGATACACGTTCTACACGGAGGAGAAATATATAAACAGTGATGACCAAAACTCAGGGATGACGATGGAAGCCATGATCGGGAATGTAATTGAAAGATAATACAGAAGGGTCGAAGAGATATGGGAGCTTAACTACTCTGGATTGCATAGCACAACGATGTTTTGTGTTAGATGGGCTAAGAATGTACATAGAGAAAATCTACATTTCACTGCCATGTGTATACCCGACTCCGATAGCGGTACCGTCAACGCCATCGCCAAAAATGAGCCATGGTTACACGCTAAACACGTGACACAATGTTTCTTCATAACCGATCCAATCAATCCCAGCCATGTTGTCATGAGGAGAAGCAAAAGAAGCATCGCTGGAATGGATGGAGTCGCCAATGAGGAAGACTATGACCAGTACAGTGATCCGATGAGGGAAGATGATGCTGATGACGACGAAACATACGTCAAAAGAAGAATGAAGACTACATTACCTACGAAAGATCGTAATCCCTGGAGAAGGAAAAGTCACAACCATGGGCTCAATTATTCGACAACGAACAAAAGAGGGAAGAAGATCAGTCTGAAGCGTCGTCGTCACCCAAGCTGACAAACTAATCCACAAAGTTTGTGTGTGTCTAGCTATTTTTTATACTGCCGATAGCGGTCAAATGATGTAATATATATTATAATAATTATTATCCGGAGGGTAACAGTGGTATTGCTCCAACGACAGACCAAATTATAAAGGAAGGAAGAGCAAAAGAATGATAAGAAAAAGAAAAGTGCAAATGAAAGAAAAATGAAAAGAAAAAGAAAGGAAGTTTTGCAAAATGAAATGAAAGAAAAAGAAAAAGGAACTAATCAGTTTTGGAAATGAAATGCAAGAAAAATAAAAAAAGAAAGGAAGGAAGTTAGTGGAATATGAAAAATAAAAAAGAAAAAGAAAAGGGCAAATGAAAAAGAAAAAGAAAGGAAGTTTCGCAAAATGAAAGAAAGTTTGTGGAATATTAAAAAGAAAAAGGAAAATAATAATATAAATAAAAAGAGAAAAAAAATAAAAAAAGGTTAGCAGTAGCGCATTTCTCTGCCACGCACTATAGGTAACTTAGCTATAGCGTGTTTTTCCGCGGCGCGCTATAGATAAGAAAAAGAAAAAGAGAAATAAAAATAAAAATAAAAAAGGTTAGCAGTAGCGCGTTTCTCTTCCCCATGCTATAGCTAACTTAAGTATAGCGTGTTTTGCTGCGGCACGCTATAGATAAGAAAAAGAAAAAGGAAAATAAAAATAGAAGTAAAAAAGGTTAGCAGTAGTGCGTTTCTCTGCCCCGCGCTATAGCTAACTTAGCTATAACGCGTTTTTCTGCCCTACGTTGTAGCTAAGTTGCCTACACAGCCACACATCTCTTCCCTCTCTCTCACTCTCGCTCGCTCGATCCGATCGATCCCCTCTGTGCCGCCCCTCCCCTGCCACCGACGCCGCACTCGCCCACGCTGCCGTCGACGCGCGCCGCCCCAACACTCCCTCCCCCCTTGCCGCCCATGTCCCCATAGGTCCACCCCCGGCCCGGCCCCTCCCCCGCCGCCGACGCC
>NC_041389.1:633771177-633795571 GCF_002162155.2 Triticum dicoccoides
CGCCCCTCCCCCTGTGCTGCCCCTCTCCCTCGAGTTGTCCCCTCCACCGGCCGGCGCAAGGTGCTTGGCAACCTGCCCCGCAGCCGCCACAACCTCCACATCGTCGTCATCGAGGCTGGGACGCCAGGTGAGAGGCCGTCTCCATGTCCCCAACTTCTTACTTGTCTGCTTATACTGAAATTGTTACAGTCTGAAAAACAGTTTCCTTTAACTGCTGCTAATTTGCTTCAGTTAGGACTGTTGCTAATCTTCTTCAGTTAGGTGGGAATAATCTGCCTGTGTAGTCTAAAGCTTAGTTGGTTGTTGCATATTCACACTCTTGAAACGTGAAAAAAATGTAGTTCAGAAATATTTAGTTGGTTGCCTGCTAATTTACTGAAACTGATGCTAATCCACTTCAGTTAGAGTTGTTGTATCCGCATTGTGGTTGTTGGACTAATCTGGCTATGTAGTCTAAAGCTTAGTTTGTTGTTAAATATTGACACTCTTGGGACTTGTAAAGCCAAATCAGTTGAGCTTCAATAGATAGAAGATACTGATATCTACTCCCACCGTTTCGATTTACTCATCGTGGTTTTAGTTCAAATTTGAACTAAAACCACGACGAGTAAATCGGAACGGAGGGAGTACATGATTTAGCCAATTGTAATTCAGAAAGAAAATTCAGGTTTGGCCGGAAGCAAGGTGCTCGGCAAGGAGGAGAAGGATGTCGGGAACGTCACCCGGACGCAAGGTGCTGCTTTTTTGATGTGTGTTGTGTGTTGCTGCTGTTTTTTGCTGTCATTGATGCATGTGTGTTGCTGCTGCCGTGTGTAGATCGACGAGGAGGAGAAGGACCCCCTCTGCCCCGGCGACCCCGACGTCACCCCCTCAGCCCCGGGGAGCCCTGACCCCGACACCACCCCCTCAGCCCTGGCGACCCTGACCCCGAGGCGCGGTGAGCCACCCCCTCCTTTCCTGTTGTTTTTTTAGTTATGGCCAATTTTTTCTATGTAGGGTGTCCAAATTGAGTTCATGAGCAGTAGCATTTGTTAGCTTATGTTGTTGTCCATTTGAAGTTTTTTAAATTTGTAGTTGATGTCCATTTGTAGTTCTTGAGGCAAAAAAAGTAAATGAAAATGAAATTGAGGATTTTTAAAAATTCAAAAAATGGAGTAGTAGATGCCACTCTAGCCAGCTAGCATCATTGCAAAAAACAATGCTCGAAAAATAAAAATAAAGTGCTCATGGGTTTAGCAATCAGACTATGTAAAAAATTAGAGGAGAAATTTGAGTGCTTTAATTGTTTGATACTCGTGTTATCAAGTCTGAACCAGTGAACATATACAGAGGAAAATGATACATTTCTGAATCTTAACTTGCATCTAAACAGAGGCACTCTGCAGTGTTTCTAAATCACATTTCAGTAAGTAAAATTAAATGAAATGCAGTAACAAATGCACGAAAAGATCCGGCAGGGTCACTTTTGTAGACTGTTGTGGTATTCAAATTTGCACCACATGGCTTGTTGACAGTTCAAACAACAATACATCATGCCTTAGAGATGCATGGAAATTTTATAAAAGTTCTAATTTGCATACTAACTAAAAAAATGATGTATTGCTGCCTTCTTAGTCTACTGCTTTTGTTCTTTACCTAGCCATGTGGAGATGTAATGAGTTTTCTTCTGTTGCCTAAACTAAAGTGCACTTGATGTTGTGAGACTTGATCATTATTGCACACCTCTCGGTAATGTGAATCCACTTGACATGCATGTGATGACACACATCACTTCAACACATAGTGCTTATTGTATTTGCAGGGAAACCGATTGCTAAGTGACCTATGTTTTGCTGGAAATGTTGATTCATTTCCATTCCGGTAAATTTCAGGTGCTCTATATGTGCATTTTCTAGCAAAGGTCATGCCAAAAAAATTCCTGAATTTTGGCATGACTTGTGCTAGAAAGTTGGACATATCGAGTGCTCGAGATTTGTCGCGACGGGAATGAAATGACATTTCTGGCAAAACAATGGTCACTTTTTTGTCATTATTCACTTTATTATATAAAGCTCGATAATTAAATGACTACGACATTGAACCCTAGGAAACCTGACCGACACCGATGAGGCCGGAGGTTCTCAGTCCCAATTAGGTCGAGCACACGCCTACCTCGACTTTCTGGCGGATCAGGAGAGACGGCAAGTTGGGTTTCAGGACCCCCTTGTCATGACAGAGGATGATGGTGGTGGCGCTGGCGCCGACACTAATGCCACCAACGACACCGGCACTGAGACTGGCGCTGATGATGTTGCTAACTACAGCACGGAAGGTGGGACATCCCAAGCCAGTGAGGGAAAGAAGGAAAAGAGGACACGACGCCCAAATGAGCTCGGCACTGGAAGACTGGTGGTCAAGGTGGTGCACCCTGGCGAGTTCGAGCCAATAGAGCCGTGGGAAATGGCAGCGTGTTACGACAACCAACTAGCATGCATCCTACAGTATACGGCTAACATCAACACCACAAAAATACGGAAGAATGAACATTTAAAGAAGCTGCTCCTAACTAGGTTGCACGCAAGATTCCTGTTCCCCGACCGGAATGACGATGTCGACCCACGGGATGATGATGCCATGAAAAAAATGAACAACAAGGCCCTAGGGAAGTTCAGCAACGCATTGAGCACTTTGAAAACTAGGGTGAAAAAGGCGATTCAAGTAGAGCATGAAACCTACGCCAAGATTGTTGCAGACAATCCGAAAATTACGATAAAGGACTTTGAAAAGTTCAAGGAGACTTGCAATGAAGAAGCTGCCAAGGCCAGGTCGGAGAGAGGCAAGCAGCTGCAGGCAAAGAACATGGGGAACCACCGCCTTGGAAGTCATGGTTACACGGGAAAGAGGCCCGTGTGGGCTAAGGAGGACGCAGAACGTGAACGTCAGGGGATCCTAGACCCATTGGCTAAGTTCACCGACCAGTAGGAGCACGACTTCATCAGGGCCGGATTCTCGTGGGACCCCAAGAAAAAGATTTTTTTCACCGACGGGCTGATTAGGAAATTCATGAGATTACTGGTAATTATCCTTTTACCACCTTACATATTAGGTTTTGATCAACGAAGTCTACTACATTCTAGTCACATTCGTAAATGATTCACGGTCCATTTTGCAGAGAGAGCAACACAAGCTTGCGGCCGAGAGCGACTCATCGACTCAGTCGACTCAGTCGTCGGCAAAGTACAAGTGGGACACTCCTTTCAACTTTGCCATGAACATAATGATGGGACACCCGCCCGGCCAGCGGCCACAATATGGACGTGTGCACGACGCCGGGGATGGCGCCACATGGAAGTACAATTATAGCGAGGACCCCGAGGCCAAAAGACAAAGAAAGAAGTTCAGTCAAGTGACTATCGACGAGAAGCTGGCGCGGGCGATGGAGAAAGCAAAAGCTGAGACCAAAGCTGAGATAATCGCTGCCTGTAGACATGATATGGCGGCTGCCTTTACAAGATTGATTCCAACTGTGGTCACATGGGCGCAACAAAATCCAAACACGCCACCAAGTGATTTTCCCATGCCCAGCTTCACTTGGAGCAACTCAATGAACATCGGACCCATACTCGTACCTAGTATGGCAACCGCAACCGCACCCGTACCTGCACCTCCTCCAACACCTGCTCCTGCACCTAGCTGTCAAAGCAGCCCTAGCTCCGTCTCTGGCTTAAATGTCGGGCCGTCGACATTGGCTGAGCTCAAATCCCTCATGGTAAATACGCGTCGCACCTTCATCAACTCAACTAATTAATTAATCTTCAATTGCCGTTCTTTTTGGATCCCTGACGCTGCACATATATGTCTTTGTAGGCCGACTCCACTCCGTGCACCCTCCTTTACCACAGGAAGGGTGGGTTGGTGGATGTGGGGAAGGGTACTATAGTGAAGCCCAAGGATCGATTGTTCCACCATCGGCAGATGCCTGATAACGCCTTAAGGGTCTCTATGGCGAGTGTGAAAGCAGGCTATGAGGGTTTCCCTCGTCTAATACAAACCGATGGAGAGGATGACGAGACCCCCACGCAGCTTGGTCAATGCAAAATTTAGCCGATCCTGTGGCCGAAAAATCTTCTTCGTATCGAGGTGGCCGGGAGCACACCAACGGGACCTCACGAAGGTATGACCACAACCCCTCCTACACAAGTACAACCATCGTCTGTGCTGCTTGCTGAGATCGAGAGACACGAGGAAGGAGGGCCAACCGTTCCGGCAGATGATGCCATCTTCCCCATGGAAGAGGATATGGATGATGACATGGAGGAGGCCGAGGACCCTCTCCAGTATATCAATACCGGCTATGACAACGAAGTAACACTGAGTCAACCATATGAATATGAGATGCATGTACCAGAGCCGAAACATCCTCGGGAGTGCAAGAAGTCTTTGTTCATGCAATCCTCGCAGGACACGCCTCCAGATGCTGGTTCCACCCAAGCTCAACGAATTAGCCAGAGTTGTCCAATGCTGAGCCTGGCAACACTAGGGGTGGTGCTCAGGGAGGGTCTGACAAACCCACCAGCACCTCAGCTCACCAAGAAGAAGCAGAGGAAGAGACGGACAACGAGAAAATCCAATAAAGCTGGCAATGTTGGTTCTAGCAGCCAGCTGCCTTCGACCAAGGTTGACAATGTACCGATGAAACATGCGCCATTAATCCATGTCGCGGGAGAGCCAATGGTACCGGCAAATGCACTAGCTGCCATAACAGGGGATCTCAGGAGACTCCATGACCATGTGCTTTCGATAGAGAGAAGCCTCCTCGCCTCGGATAATCCAGGATACCCACTTTATACGGTTCATGTGTCGAGTAGTTGCAAGATGTACATCCACACATGCCTCGTGGACCTCTTCTTCCTGAGGTTTGATTAGATCTTCCAGAT
Source organism: Triticum dicoccoides (assembly GCF_002162155.2). NCBI lineage: Eukaryota > Viridiplantae > Streptophyta > Magnoliopsida > Poales > Poaceae > Triticum > Triticum dicoccoides. The sequence goes on from NC_041389.1 coordinate 633,776,094, forward strand.
GTTTCAAATGAGGTCACTCGATTTTACGTTCGTCCGCCTGTATGCGCTACACATGAACTACATCGTCAGGAGAGAGCAAGTCATCCATCTTGCGGTCGCGGACCCATACTACATGAATGAGGGCTTCTTGTCAATCAGCGATGCCAACCGTCAATATGCGAGTCAGTACATCGAAGAATTCTTGGTCAGCAATAAGGACAAAGAAACCATTCTCCTACCTTATCATCCTGGGTAAGTCATCCGCGGATAGCACTATAACACATACATCCTTTCATGCATTTCAATAATTACTTTGCACGCATGGAGGCTAACTTGATTGTGTATTTTGCACAGCGGGGGGTGTCGTGCCGTTCTCATCGTTCTTTACCCTCGTTACTCCCGCGCTCTATATTTGGACCTGTCGAAGAACATACATAAGAAAGATTACACACACATAAAGTATGTTTTGGACACAGCTATGCTGGGCTTTAGCATGCGGGGTGGCTACATCCAAAGCAAAAAACCAATAAGATCAGGCTCTATTTCGGCCACAAGACTGACTTCTGTTGCATTCAGCAACTGGCAAGAAGTGAGAACGATGGATTCTACATCATCCATCTAATGATGGAGTACAGAAGGTATGTGCAATCACTTTGCATGAAATCTTCATCCGATACCCATATCCAGAGATGGGCCAAAGCCTTTGGAGCCGTGCTGGATAATTGACTTCGAAATGATTTATACTGGATCCAGTAGGAAATTGTGTCCATCATCATGAAAGATGTCCTTGAAGAGAATGGGATGTTCTACGGTGGCCAAATATCGTGAGCTGGCATCTGAACCCACATTGCCCTACCACGTCAGGACATGACGCCTTTCACTAAGCTTGGATCCGTCCTCCCAGATATGGACAGATGGGAAGAGTGCACTACTTAAAAACAATGTGTTTGTTTAGTTACTTGTTACTTTCTGTATGACGAAACTTCGAATGTCTCGGTACGACGAAACTATTAGATGTATGGTGCCGCGCTCTAGTTAATTACTTTCGGTACAATGAAATTTGTTAACTATGTTTACTATATATGTTGCTTCTATTTCATAATTGTTTCGTTCAATTCGCTTCATGATATATATATATCTGTGTGTGTGTGTGCATCTCTGACAGGTATATAGATCAATGATGGCGAGAAAGTGGTATGCCATGTATGTAGGGCATGTTCCGGGTGTGTATGATGAGTGGCCAGAGTGCCAGGCCCAGGTCTTTGGCTTCTCCGGTGGAAGCCGGAAAGGGTTTGATAGCAGAGCGGAAGCTGAAGCTAGTTACTTGAGATTCATAGCACAACAGTGGATTCAGAACCAGCGCTGCTGCAAAAACTACTACATAATACCGCTTTTGATCATCATGATCGCCCTTATCTTCTATGCGATCATATCATAGTTTACATAGATGATGAAACATGAGTAATGTGACCATGTAGTTGCATGTATTGAGAACTTGTAATGACTTGTAACACTATTTCGAGACATGTGTTCGACCATGATTGGTGATGATGAGATACTTGAGACATGTCGAGACTTCTAATAACTTCAGCTCATCGATGACTCACTTGCTTTTCAATGAATATGCATGTTATTGCATAAACGGTGGATCTGTTTAATTGTGTACAGAGCAAAAAAGCAAAAAAAATACAAAAGTTAGCAGTGGCGTGGGGGTAAAGATAATTATCAGTAGCGCTGGCTAGTTTCACGCTGGTAGCAAAAAAAATACAAAAGTTACCAGTAGCACTCAAGTAACAGTAGCGCTGGCTAGTTTCACGCGCTGTAGATAATTATCAGTAGCCCTAGGGGGAAGCGCGCTATAGCTAGTTTTAGATACCAGTAGCGCTGGGCTAAACAAGCGCTAATGCTAAAAAATAGCTGTAGCATCATAGCAGTAGCGTGCCTGCCCGCGCTACTAATAGAAAAATAACCAACGCTACTGGTAAGGGTTTTCCTAGTAGTGCCAGTCTCTTCATATGCTTCTTTGCTACTGGAAGTGAGCCTATAATACGTTCATCCTCTGGAAATTCAGGCACCAACTCATCACGCTCAAACCCTGAGTACTCATACTGCTGAGCCATCAATCCTCCGTTGTATAGGCGCCGGTATTGAGATACTATGGAGGGTCATCGTCATCCTCGTCGATGGCATCATGCATTGCTTCTTCGACAACGATGATTTCATCAGCCACTAATTGAGCCTCTTCCTCACGCCATCCGCTATCACCCGGCACGACATGCGATGCTAATTGGGTAGGTGGGGTGTTGGTGTTCATACCTTGTTGAGGCTGCATGGTCGTGGATGTGCTCCCGGCCGCCTCCAAATGAAGCAGACTCTTTAGCCACAACAGGACCCAACTCTTGCAATCGCCAAGCGGCCACGGGGTCTCGTCGTCATCTCCTCCTAGTGCTACCAGAGGAGCCAAATTCACGTGACCCGGTTTGACACTGGCCATGGAAACCTTGAAGACGTCAGGGGGGGTCGTCTAGCTGTGGAACAATTGTTCCTTCAACTTCACTATCATCGCCTTTCCCATGTCCACTTTCTGGCCGCTAATGGTGTATAGTATGGTGCACATGGTTACGTAGGCCTGCAAAGACATGTCTGCGACATGAGACATCTAAAAGGCAACGGAAATGGGAGATTATACATATATTGTAGAGGGCTGGTGTGACAGGTACCATGAGGGCGTCGAGCTCAGCCAAAGATGAAGCCCCGCCGAGCACGCTAGAGATGGAGGACGGGCTGCTATGAGCAGGTGCAGGAGCAGGTGCGGTTGCATGAGCAGGTGCGGGTGCAAGGCTAAACGATCCGCTCCCGAAGAAGTTGGAAAGGGGAAAGTTTGCTGCCTCTTATCTGGATTTTTCTTGCCCCAACTGTCGATGGCCAGAATCAAGACACTATATGAAGCTGCCATTTCCTCTCATGCGGCACTGATACGTATCCAACGTATCTATAATTTTTTTATTGTTCCATGCAATTATATTATCTGTTTTGCATGTTTTATATGCATTAATATGCTATTTTATATTATTTTTGGGACTAACCTATTAACCTAGAGCCCAGTGCCATTTCTTCTTTTTTCCCTGTTTTTGAGTTTCATAGAAAAGGAATACCAAACAGAATAAAACTTTCGTGATGATTTTTCTTGGACCAGAAGACAACCAGGAGACATGGAAATGAAGTCGGAGGAGCCACGAGGCAGCCATAATGACAGAGGGTGCACCTAGGGGGTAGGGAGCGCCACCACCCTTGTGGGCCTCCCGTGCACCTCCTGGCTGAATTCTTTCACCTATATATTCCCATATATCCCCAAACCAACAAAGGCATCCACGAAAACACTTTCCCGCCGCCGCAACCTTCTGTACCCGTGAGATCTGATACGTCTCCAACGTATCTATAATTTTTGATTGTTCCATGCTATTATATTACCCATTTTGGATGTTTATGGGCTTTACTTTTCACTTTTATACCATTTTTGGGACTAACCTACTAACCGGAGGCCCAGCCTGAATTGTTGTTTTTTGCCTATTTTAGTGTTTCGAAGAAAAGAAATATCAAACTAAGTCCAAATGGAATGAAACCTTCGGGAGCGATCTTTTTGGAATAAACGTGATCCAGAGGACTTGGAGTGGAAGTCAATAAACAAGAGAGGCGGCCACGAGGGTGCCCGGCGCGCCCCCTACAGGTGGGCATGGCCCCACCCTCGTGGGCCCCTCGGTTGTCCACCGACGTACTTCTTCCTCCTACTATACCCATGTACCCCAAAAACATCAGAAGCGACCACGAAAAATTATTTCCACCACCATAACCTTCTGTATCCCCGAGATCCCATCTTGGATCCTTTGTCGGCGCTCCGCCGGAGGGGGGATCGATCATGGAGGGCCTCTACATCATCTCCAAGGCCTCTCCGATGAGTTGTGAGTAGTTTACCATAGACCTTCGGGTCCATAGTTATTAGCTAGATGGCTTCTTCTCTCTCTTTGAATCTCAATACAAAGTCCTCCTTGATCTTCTTGGAGATCTATTCGATGTAACTATTTTTGCGGTGTGTTTGTCGAGTTTCGATGAATTGTGGGTTTATGATCAAGTTTATCTATGAGAAATATCTGAATCTCCTCTGAATTCTTTTATGTGTGATTAAGTTATCTTTGCAAGTCTCTTCGAATTATCAGTTTGGTTTGGCCTACTAGATTGATCTTTCTTGCAATGGGAGAAGTGCTTAGCTTTGTGTTCAATCTTGCGGTGTCCTTTCCCAGTGACAGCAGGGGCAGCAAGGCACATATTGTATTGTTACCATCGAGGATAAAAAGATGGGGGTTATATCATATTGCATGACTTTATCCCTCTACATCATGTCATCTTGCTTAATGCGTTACTCTGTTCTTTATGAACTTAATACTCTAGATGCATGCTGGATAGGGGTCGATGTGTGGATTAATAGTAGTAGATGCAGAATCGTTTCGATCTACTTGTCACGAATGTGATGCCTATATACATGATCATGCCTAGATAATCTCATAATTATTCGCTTTTCTATCAATTGCTCGACAGTAATTTGTTCACCCACTGTAATCATTATGCTATCTTGAGAGAAGCCATTAGTGAAACCTATGGCCCCCGGGTCTCTCTCTTATCATAAAAGCTTTCAATCTACTTTTATTTGCATCTTTACTTTTCCAATCTATATTATAAAATACCAAAAATATATTTATTTCATCATATTATCTCTATCAGATCTCACTTTTGCAAGTGGACGTGAAGGGATTGACAACCCCTTTATTGCGTTGGTTGCAAGTTCTTGTTTGTTTGTGTAGGTGCGTGGGACTTTTGAGGAGCCTCCTACTGGATTGATACCTTGGTTCTCAAAAACTTAGGGAAATACTTACGCTACTATTGCTGCATCACCCTTTCCTCTTCAAGGAAAACCAACGCAAGCTCAAGACGTAGCAAGAAGGATTTTTGGCGCCGTTGTCGGGGAGGTCTTTGCTCAAGTCAAGACATATCAAGTACCCATCACAAACACATCTCCCTCGCACTTACATTATTTTCCATTTGCCTCTCATTTTCTCTCCCCCACTTCACCTTTGCCGTTTTATTCGCCCTCTCTTTCCCAATCTCCTCTCTCTTTCGCTTGCCTTTTTGTTTGCTTGTGTGTTGGATTGCTTGTCGCGATGGCGCAAGATAATACCAAATTGTGTGAATTTTCCAATACCAATAATAATGATTTCCTTAGTACTCTGATTGCTCCTCTTAATGATGTTGAGTCTTGTGCAATCAATGATGCTTTGCTAAATCTTGTTATGAAAGATCAATTTTCTGGCCTTCCTAGTGAAGATGCCGCTACCCATCTAAACAACTTTGTTGATTTGTGTGAGATGCAAAAGAAGAAAGATATGGATAATGATATTGTTAAATTGAAGTTATTTCCATTTTCACTTAGAGATCGTGCTAAAGTTTGGTTTTCGTCTTTGCCTAAGAATAGTATTGATTCATGGAACAAGTGCAAAGATGCTTTTATCTCTAAGTATTTTCCTCCCGCTAAGATCATCTCTCTTAGGAACAATATTATGAATTTTAAAAAACTTGATCATGAGCATGTTTCCCAATCTTGGGAAAGAATGAAATTGATGATTCGCAATTTCCCTACTCATGGTTTGAATTTATGGATGATCATACAAAACAATTATGCCGGATTGAATTTTGCTTCTAGAAATCTTTTAGATTTGGCCGCAGGAGGCACTTTTATCTAAATAACCTTAGGAGAAGCTACCAAACTCCTTGATAACATTATGGCTAATTATTCTCAATGGCACGCCGAAAGATCTACTAGTAAAAAAGTGCATGCTATAGAAGAAATTAATGTTTTGAGTGGAAAGATGGATGAACTTATGAAATTGTTTGCTACTAAGAGTGCTCCTATTGATCCTAATGATATGCCTTTGTCTACTTTCATTGAGAATAATAATGAATCTATGGATGTGAATTTTGTTGGTAGGAATAATTTTGGTAACAATGCTTATAGAGGAAACTTTAATCCTAGACCGTTCCCTAGTAATTCCTCTAATAATTATGGAAATTCCCACAATAATTCTTATGGAAATTTTAATAAGATGCCCTATGATTTTGAGAATAGCTTTAAAGAATTTATGATCTCTCAAAAGAATTTTAATGCCTTCCTTGAAGAAAAATTGCTTAAAGTTGATGATTTGGCTAGGAACATTGATAGACTTTCGCTTGATGTTGATTCTTTGAAACTTAGATCTATTCCTCCTAAGCATGATATCAATGAGTCTCTCAAGGCTATGAGAATTTCCATTGATGAGTGCAAAGAAAGAACCGCTAGATTGTGTGCTAAGAAATATTGCTTTGTAAAAGCATGTTCTTCTAGTTTCCATGAAAATAATGATGAAGATCTAAAAGTTATTGATGTGTACCCTATTAAATCTTTGTTTTGCAATATGAATCTTAATAATGATGGGACTGGAGATGAGTCAACTTTAGTTAAAAGGCATCCCAATGATTCGGAGTTTTTAGATCTTGATGCTAAATTTGGTAAAAGTGGGATTGGAGAGGTCAAGACTTTAAATAGCATTGAACCCACTATTATGGATTTCAAGGAATTTAATTATGATAATTGTTCTTTAGAAGATTGTATTTGCTTGTTGCAATCCGTTTTGAATTCTCCTCATGCTTATAGTCAAAATAAAGCCTTTACCAAACATATTGTTGATGCCTTGATGCAATCTTATGATGAAAAACTTAATTTGGAAGTTTCTATACCTAGAAAACTTAATGATGAGTGGGAAAATTGTCTGGATGTCTGAAGGTACTAGGTACCAATCCACAGTTGAAGAATCGGCTCAGTTGATACATGCCCCAGAGGAGAATGAGGATGACTTGGATATCTATGCCAAGAAGAAGAAAGACCACAACACTATGGCACACATGTACAGAGAGATCCCAGATAAAGCTTTGGAAACTCACAAGTTTGGTTCTGTACACTACTTGTTGTCTGGTCTACCTACAATCAATTGGATCCTTAGGCACACATTGCTGCCAAAGTCAGGAGATCACAAGATGATCAGAGGTCATGCTATTAACTTGTTGTGCCTGTTTGATATACCTCAAAAGTTCAAAGTCATGAGCCTGATTGTGGAAACAATCAAAAGGACTGCTGCTGATCAGAAGAGGAGTTGTGGGTATGCTCCACACATTCAGGAGCCCATCAACTCAAAGATGGGCACATGCACATATCTTTTGGATAAGGAGCATCTACCCTATACCCTGAATTTGAAGATAACACTGTTGAGATGAATGAGGAGGAACCATCATCTGTGCAAGCTCATGAAAAGTGGGAGAAAGCAAGGGCTGAGAAAGCTGCTAAGATGCCAACTGCTGAAGAGGCATCTCAAGTGTTCCTGAAGAGCAAGCAAGACCAGATTGGCTACTTGATTGCCTCCACCTTGAGGATTGAGAAGGGCTTGGCCACCCTGACTCAAAACCAGGCGAGTTTGGAGAAAATCATAGAGCAGAAATTTTATGCACTTGATGTGAAGGTCAAAGAAATCCAAACTGAAGTTAGGCAACTTCAGGAGGATGTGGAGGAGAAGAAGGGCAAGTCTACTACATATGCATTTGCTAGAGTGCCCAAAGGACAGAGATCTGCTGCCGTGCCTATTCCAGACACCAAAGCTACATCATATGCACCAGCTACAGCTTCAGTGCCACCAGCTCCAGCAGCCACTCCACCAGCTCCAGCTACATCAACCAATGCTTTCACCCTTGGAGTCATCTCTACACCACCTCATGAAGACCAAGCCTGAGAGTCATTTAGCACTATGCATTTTTTTGTGAACTTTTTGGTAGCTTGTTGCCAAAGGGGGAGAAAAATGTATAGATCATAGGCTTTGAGAGAGAGTGTTGCTTTTGATCTCTCTTGTTTTTGGTGGTTGAACTTCGTTATTTGTGTGTCTGCTTGATACATTATGCTTTTTGTGAGATACTTGGATGATCATGTGTTTGATCATATGCTATGATACTTTATGCTTGTTGGATGATATTATCTCTTATATCCTCATATGATCATTCACTTTGCTTGGTGATGAGTGCATGTGTTTAATCATTATCATTTTGAGCGCTCCACCAAGATGTATGTGACATGGAAGAGTAACCCATGATCCTAACTCATTGTGCATTTGCAGACAGAAGCAAATTTTAAATAATGCACAAATTTAGGGGGAGCTCTTGCTTTTCACATACTTCTCAAAGCGGCAATGTTTTTCAATCTTATTATCATTTGTTGAAGCTTTGATCTATATGTTGTCATCAATTACCAAAAAGGGGGAGATTGAAAGTGCAACTATCCCTGGGTGGTTTTGGTAATTCCTAAAAACATATAGCTCATTGAGCTAATGCTATTTCAAGATAAATATTTCAGGAAAGCTCAATGATTGGCATGGCATGGATGAGAAAAGTGGATCCATCAAAATGCTAAGGACAAAAGGATTGGCTCAAGCTCAAAGCACAAGACTCTACATTTTCTATTTTAGTGATCCAAGATCACATTGAGTCTACAGGAAAAGCCAATACTATCTAGGAGGGATGAGGTGTTGCTTAATGAGGTTCTTGCTCAAAATGCTTAGCGATATGCTCCAAAGCCCTCAACTACTTTCTCACATCCACATATGACCCAAACCAAAAGTCCAACTCGGCCCCACTGATTCTTTCTATCCGGCGCCACCGAGTTCAGATTTCATAGCCACTGCCACAAACCCTAATCAAATCGGTCTCACCGATAGGGATCTCGGTCTCATCGATATGGGATTGTAATCTCTCTGTTTCCCTTCGTAACGTTTCGGTCCAACCGAGATGAGCGATCGGTCCCACCGAGATTGTAATGCAAACTCTCTGTTTCCCTTTCGTAACGTTTCGGTCCAACCGAGATGAGCGAATCGTTCCCATCGAGTTTGCCTGACCAACTCTCTGGATAGCTTATTACCAAAATCGGTCCCATCGAGTTTGTGTAGTCGGTCTCACCGAGATTACGTTATTCCCTAACCCTAACCACATCGGTCCCACCGAGTTGACATGTCGGTCCCACCGAAAATCCTAACGGTCACATTATTTGCTAAATCGGTCCGACCGAGTTTCATGATTCGGTCCCACCAAGATTGGTAAGTTGTGTGTAATGGTTAGATTTTGTGTGGAGGCTATATATACCCCTCCACCCACTCTTCATTCGTGGAGAGAGCCATCAGAACATGCCTACACTTCCAACATACATTTTCCAAGAGAGAACCACTTACACTTGTGTTGAGGTCAAGATATTCCATTCCTACCATATGAATCTTGATCTCTAGCCTTCCCCAAGTTGCTTTCCACTCAAATCTTCATTTCACCAAATCCAAATCCTGTGAGAGAGAGTTGAGTGTTGGGGAGACTATCATTTGAAGCACAAGAGCAAGGAGTTCCTCATCAACACACCATTTATTACTTCTTGGAGAGTGGTGTCTCCTAGATTGGCTAGGTGTCACTTGGGAGCCTCCGACAAGATTGTGGAGTTGAACCAAGGAGTTTGTAAGGGCAAGGAGATCTCCTACTTCGTGAAGATCTACCCTAGTGAGGCAAGTCCTTCGTGGGCGACGGCCATGGTGGGATAGACAAGGTTGCTTCTTCGTGGACCCTTCGTGGGTGGAGCCTTCCGTGGACTCACGCAGTCGTTACCCTTCGTGGGTTGAAGTCTCCATCAACGTTGATGTACGATAGCACCACCTATCGGAACCATGACAAAAACATATGTGTCTCCAATTGTGTTTGCCTTTGCAAACTCCTCCCCTTTACCTTCATATGCAATTGTTTTACATTCCACTTCTATACTCTTAGAACTGCATGTGTAGGTTGATTGCTTGACTTGTGCTAAGTTGCTAAAATCTGCCAAGAACTAAAATTGGGAAAAGGCAAGTTTTTATTTGGTCAAGTAGTCTAATCACCCCCCCCCCTTCTAGACATACTTTCGATCCTACAGTTTCCACGATTCCAAAAACTTTATGTGATATTCTAGGTTTCCATGATCTTGATGATTGCTCTTTAAATTTGCACCTTGCGGATTCCACCATTAAAATGCCTATGGGAAGGATCGATGATGTTCTTATTGTTGCAAATAGTCACTATGTGCCCATAGATTTTATCGTTCTTGACATAGATTGTAATCTTTCATGTCCTATTATTCTTGGTAGACCTTTCATTAGAATGATTGGTGTGATTATTGATATGAAGGAAGGTAATATTAGATTCGAATTTCCGTTAAGGAAAGGCATGGAGCACTTTCCAAGAAAGAAAGTTAAATTACCTTATGAAACTATCATGCGAGCTACTTATGAATCAAGTTCCAAATATGGCAACACTGAGATCTATCCTCGCTTTTATGCCTAGCTAGGGGCGTTAAACAATAGCGCTAGTTGGGAGGCAACCCAATTTTACTTTTGTTTTTTGTTTTTGCTTCGGTTTAGTAATAAATTTTGCATCTACCTTCTGTTTAGATGTTTTTTCATGTTTAGTTAGTGTTTGTGCCAAGTAGAACCTATAGGATAACCTATGGTAATAGCTAATTTGATTCTGCTGAAAAACAGAAACATTGCGCTCAGGAGAAAAAAAATCAATAAATCACAGAAACGTGATTTTGCGTTGATTCTTTTTTCTGTAGATCAATAGACAAATTTCCTAGGACTTCCTATTTTGGTAGGATTTTTAGAGTTCCCTAAGTATTCGAAGGTTACAGATTGCTACAGATTGTTCTGTTTTTGACAGATTCTGCTGTGTTGTTTGCTTATTTTGATGCATCTATGGCTAGTATGTAGGGGTATGAACCATAGATAAGTTGGAATACAGTAGGTGTAACACCAATATAAATAAATAATGAGTTCATTACAGTACCTTATGTGGTGGTTTTTCTTTCTTGCACTAACGGAGCTTATGAGATTTCCTGTTGAGTTTTGTGTTGTGAAGTTTTCAAATTTTGGGTAAAGATTTGATGGACTATGGAATAACGAGTGGCAAGAGCCTAAGCTTGGGGATGACCATGGCACCCCAAGATATTCAAGGATAACCAAAATCCTAAGCTTGGGGATGCCCCGGAAGACATCCCCTCTTTCGTCTTCGTCTATCGATAACTTTACTTGGAGCTACATTTTTATTCGCCACATGATATGTGTTTTGCTTGGAGCATCTTGTATGATATTAGTCTTTGCTTTTTAGTTTACCACAATCATCCTTGCTGTACACACCTTTTGGGAGAAACCCACTTGATTGGAATTTATTAGAATACTCTATGTGCTTCACTTATATCTTTTGAGCTAGATAATTTGCTTTATGTGCTTCACTTATATTTTTTAGAGCACGGCGGTGGCTTTATTTTGAAGAAATTGTTGATCTCCCATGCTTCACTTGTATCATTTTGAGAGTTCTTTAGAACAGGATGGTATTTGCTATGGTTATAAATTTGGTCCTAGAATGATCAGCATCCAAGTTGGGTATAATAAAAACTATCATAGAAAGTGCATTAAAAACTATGATCAATTTGATGCTTGATAATGGTTTTGAGATATAAAGGTGGTAATGCTATAGTCTTGCTAGTTGGGTAATTATGAAATTGAGAAATACTTGTGTTGAAGGTGGCAAGTCCCCGTAGCATGCACGTATGGTAAAATTTGTGTGACAAATTTGTTGCATGGGGTGCTCTTTTGATTGTCTTCCTTATGAGTGGTAGTCGGGGACGAGCGATGGTCTTTTCTTACCAATCTATCCCTCTAGGGGCATGCATAGTAGTACTTTGCTTCGAGGGCTAATAAAGTTTTGCAATAAGTATATGAGTTCTTTATGACTAATGTGAGTCCATGGATATACGCACACTTACCCTTCCACTTTGCTAGCCTTTATTATGCCGCGCAACTTTCGCCGGTATCTTGCACCCATTATCTACCTTCCTCAAAACAGCCACCATACCTACCTATTACTGCATTTCCATAGCCATTCCGAGATATATTGCCATGCAACTTTCCATCGTTCCGTTTATTATGACACACTCCATCATTGTCATATTGCTCTTTGCATGATCATGTAGTTGACATCATATTTGTGGCAAGGCCACCTTCATAATTTTTCATACATGTCGCTCTTGATTCATTGCATATCCTGGTACACCGCCGGAGGCATTCACATAGAGTCATATTTTGTTCTAAGAATTGAGTTGTAATTCTTGAGTTGTAAATCAATAAAAGTGTGATGATCTTCATTATTAGAGCATTGTCCCAAGTGAGGAAAGGATGATGAAGACTATGATTCCCCCACAAGTCGGGATGAGACTTCGTACTTTATAAAAATAAAAGAGGCCAAAGAAGCCCACCAAATAAAAAAATGAAAAGAGAGAAAAGAGAGAAGGGACAATGCTACTATCTCTTTTCCACACTTGTGCTTCAAAGTAGCACCATGATCTTCATGATAGAGAGTCTCCTATGTTGTCACTTTCATATACTAGTGGGAATTTTTCATTATAGAACTTGGCTTGTATATTCCAATGATGGGCTTCCTCAAAAACTCCCTAGGTCTTCATGAGTAAGCAAGTTGGATGCACACCCACTTAGTTTCTTTTGTTGAGCTTTCATATATTTATAGCTCTAGTGCATCCGTTGCATGGCAATCCCTACTCACTCACATTGATTTCTATTAATGGGCATCTCCATAGCCCGTTGATACGCCTAGTTGATGTGAGACTATATTCTCCCTTTTTGTCTTCACAACCACCACCACATACCACCATAGTGTTATGTCCATGGCTTGCGCTCATGTATTGTGCAAGAGTTGAAAAGGTTGAAGCGCGTTAAAAATTATGAACGAATTGCTCGGCTTGTCGTCGGGGTTGTACATGATGGGAGTATTTTGTGTAATGAAAATTAAGCATGGCCTAACTATATGATTTTGTAGGGATAAGCTTTCTTTGGCTATGCTATTTTGATAAGACATGATTATTTCTTAGTAGGCTTCAAGTATTATTATTTTTATGTTTTATAAGCTTTTATCTTGAATCATTTGGATCTGAACAATCATGCCCCAATAAAGAAAATTACATTGAGAATTATGCTAGGTAGCATTCCACATCAAAAATTCTGTTTTTATCATTTACCTACTTGAGGACGAGCAGGAATTAAGCTTGGGGATGCTTGATATGTCTCCAATGTATCTATAATTTTTGATTGTTCCATTCTATTATATTACCCGTTTTGGATGTTTATGGGCTTTACTTTTCACTTTTATATCATTTTTGGGACTAACCTACTAACCGGAGGCCCGGCCCAAATTGCTAATTTTTTTGCCTATTTCAGTGTTTCGAAGAAAAGGAATATCAAACGGAGTTCAAACGAAATGAAACCTTCGGGAGCGATCTTTTTGGAACAAACGTGATCCAGAGGACTTGGAGTGGAAGTCAAGAAACAAGCAAGGCGGCCGCGAGGGTGCCCGTCGCGCCCCTACAGGTGGGCGCCCCCCCCACCCTCATGGGCCCCTCAATCGTCCACCGACGTACTTCTTCCTCTTATGTATACCCATGTACCCCGAAAACATCAAAAGCGGCCATGAAAAACTATCTCCACCGACGTAACCTTCTATATCCGCGAGATCCCATCTTGGAGCCTTCGTCGGCGCTCCGCTGGAGGCGGAATCAATCATGGAGGGCCTCTACATCATCCCCAAGGCCTCTCCGATGAGTTGTGAGTAGTTTACCACAAACCTTCGGGTCCATAGTTATTAGCTAGATGGCTTCTTCTCTCTCTTTGAATCTCAATATAAAGTTCTCCTTGATCTTCTTGGAGATCTATTCGATGTAACTCTTTTTGTGGTGTGTTTGTCGAGATCCGATGAATTGTGGGTTTATGATCAAATTTATCTATGTGAAGTATTTGAATCTCCTCTGAATTCTTTCATGTGTGATTAAGTTATATTTGCAAGTATCTTCGAATTATCAGTTTGGTTTGGCCTACTAGATTAATCTTTCTTGCAATGGGAGAAGTGCTTAGCTTTGGGTTCAATCTTGTGGTGTCCTTTCCCAGTCATAGCAGGGGCAGCAAGGCACATATTGTATTGTTGTCATCGAGGATAAAAATATGGGGTTTAAATCATATTGCATGAGTTTATCCCTCTACATCATGTCATCTTTATTAATGCGTTACTCTGTTCTTTATGAACTTAATACTCTAGATGCATGCTGGATAGCGGTCGATGTGTGGAGTAATAGTAGTAGATGCAGAATCGTTTCGATCTACTTGTCACGGACGTGATGCGTATATACATGATCATGCCTAGATAATCTCATAATTATTCGCTTTTCTATCAATTGCTCGACAGTAATTTGTTCACCCACCGTAATCATTATGCTATCTTGAGAGAAGCCACTAGTGAAACCTATGGCCCCCGGGTCTATCGCTTATCATATAAGATTTCAATCTACTTTTATTTGCATATTTACTTTTCCAATCTATATTATAAAACACCAAAAATATATTTATCTTATCATATTATGTCTATCAAATCTCACTTTCGCAAGTGGTCGTGAAGGGATTGACAACCCCTTTATTATGTTGGTTGCGAGTTCTTGTTTGTTTGTGTAGGTGCATGGGACTTTTGAGGAGCCTCCTACTGGATTGATACCTTGGTTCTCAAAAACTGAGGGAAATACTTACGCTACTGTTGCTGCATCACCCTTTCCTCTTCAGGAAAACCAACACAAGCTCAAGACGTAGCAAGATCCCAACTAGGGGCCTTTTACAGCATCCTGCTGGAGGGGGATTCGATCATAGAGGGATTCTACATCAACACCATTGCCCCTCCGATGAAGCATGAGTAGTTTACCACAGACCTATGGGTCCATAGCTAGTAGCTAGATGGCTTCTTCTCTCTCTTTGATTCTCAATACCATGTTCTCCTCGATGTTCTTGGAGATCTATTCGATGTCATACTTTTTATGGCGTGTTTTCCAAGATCCGATGAATTGTGGATTTATGATCAGCTTATCTATGAATATTATTTGAATCTTCTCTGAATTCTTATATGCATGATTTGATATCTTTGCAAGTATCTTCGAATTATCGGTTTGGTTTGACCAACTAGATTGGTTCTTCTTGCAATGGGAGAAGTGCTTAGCTTTGGGTTCAATCTTGGTGTCCTTTCCCAGTGACAGTAGGGGCAGCAAGGCACGTCTTGTATTGTTGCCATCGAGGATAAAAAGATTTATCATACTTCTTGAGTTAATTCCTCTACATCATGTCATCTTACTTAACGCGTTACTCTGTTCTTTATGAACTTAATACTCTAGATGCATGCTGGATAGCGGTTGATGTGTGGAGTAATAGTAGTAGATGCAGAATCGTTTCAGTCTACTTGACACGAACATGATGCCTATATTCATGATCATTGCCTTAGATATCGTCATAACTTTGCACTTTTCTAGCAATTGCTCGGCAGTAATTTGTTCACCCACCGTATTATTTTCTACCCACCATATTATTTTCTATATTGAGAGAATCCTCTAGAGAAACCTATGGCCACGGGGTCTCTTTTCCATCATATAAATTCTCTTTTCCAACATATAAGTTTTCGATCTACTATTCTTGCAATCTCTTATTTTCCAATCTATAAACCAAAAATACAAAAATATTTACTTTATCGTTTATCTATCTCTATCAGATCTCACTTTTGCAAGTAATCATGAAGGGCTTGACAACCCCTTTATCGCGTTGGGTGCAAGTTTGTTTGATTGTTTGTGCAGGTATTCGGTGATTTGTGCGTTATCTCCTACTGGATTGATACCTTGGTTCTCAAACTAAGGGAAACCCTTACTCTACTTTGCTGCATCACCCTTTCCTCTTCAAGGGAAAAACCAACGCAAGCTCAAGAGGTAGTAGGAAGAATTTCTGGCGCCGTTGCCGGGGAGATCTATGCCAAGTCAAGCCATACCAAGTACCCATCATAAACTCTCATCTCTTGCATTACATTATTTGCCATTCGCCTCTCATTTTCCTCTCCCCACTTCTTAAATGATTTTCAAAAAAGATTCACATTTCCTTCGCCCCTCTTTCGTTCGTCTTCCTCGCTTGCTTTTTGTGTGCTTGTGTGTTGGATTGCTTGCTTTGTCACGATGGCTCAAGATAATACCAAATTGTGTTACTTTTTCAACACCAACAATAATGATTTTATTAGTACTCCGATTGCTCCCGCTACTAATGCGGAATCTTGTGAATTTAGTGCCACTTTGCTGAATCTTGTTATGAAAGATCAATTTTCCGGCCTTCCTAGTGAAGATGTTGCATCACATCTAAATAATTTCGTTGATTTGTGTGATATGGGAAAGAAGAAAGATGTGGATAATAATATTGTTAAATTGAAGCTATTCCCGTTTTTGCTTAGAGATCGTGCTAAATCTTGGTTTTCATCTTTGCCTAAAAATAGTATTGATTCATGGAACAAGTGTAAAGATGCTTTCATCTCTAAGTATTTTCCACCTGCTAAGATCATCTCCCTTAGGAACGATATTATGAATTTTAAGCAACTTGATCATGAACATGTTGCACAATCTTGGGAGAGGATGAAATTGATGATACGAAATTGCCCTACTCATGATTTGAATTTGTGGATGATTATACAAAAAAATTATGCCGGATTATGAACCGATTGCTCGGCTTGTCGTCGGGGTTGTGCATGATGGGAGTATTTTGTGTAATGAAAATTAAGAATGGCCTAACTATATGACTTTGTAGGGAAAGCTTTCTTTGGCAATGCTATTTTGATAAGACATGATTATTTGTTAGTAGGCTTCAAGTATTATTATATTTATGTTTTATAAGCTTTTATCTTGAATCATTTGGATCTGAACAATAATGCCCCAATAAAGAAAATTACATTGAGAATTATGCTAGGTAGCATTCCACATCAAAAATTCTGTTTTTATCATTTACCTACTCGAGGACGAGCAGGAATTAAGCTTGGGGATGCTTGATATGTCTCCAATGTATCTATAATTTTTTATTGTTCCATGCTATTATATTACCCGTTTTGGATGTTTATGGGCTTTACTTTTCACTTTTATATCATTTTTGGGACTAACCTACTAACCGGAGGCCCAGCCCGAATTGCTATTTTTTTGCCTATTTCAGTGTTTTGAAGAAAAGGAATATCAAATGGAGTCCAAATGGAATGAAAACTTCGGGAGCGATCTTTTTGGAACAAACGTTATCCAGAGGACTTGGAATGGAAGTCAAGAAACAAGTGAGGCGGTCGCAAGGATGCCCGTCGCACCCCTACAGGTGGGCGCGCCCCCCACCCTCGTGGGCCCCTCGATCGTCCACCGACATACTTCTTCCTCCTACATATACCCATGTACCCCGAAAACATCAGAAGCGACCATGAAAAACTATTTCCACCGCCATAACCTTCTGTATCCGTGAGATCCCGTCTTGGAGCCTTCGTCGGTGCTCCGTCGGAGGCGGAATCAATCACGGAGGGCCTCTACATCATCCCCAAGGCCTCTCCGATGAGTTGTGAGTAGTTTACCACAGACCTTCGGGTCCATAGTTATTAGCTAGATGGCTTCTTCTCTATCTTTGAATCTCAATACAAAGTTCTCCTTGATCTTCTTGGAGATCTATTCGATGTAACTCTTTTTGCAGTGTGTTTGTCGAGATCTGTCGTGGAAATATCATGTCAGATGTCCTCGTGAAAGGACTTACTCGTGGAGCCATCGCGACTAGTTAGCTTAAAGGGGTTAAACCAGAAAAAGGACACGAGAGTTTATTCTAGTTCAGCCCCTTACGATGAAGGTAAAAGACTACTTCTAGTTGTGATGGAATTATTGGGATTTTGATTACCAGGGAGCAAATACGTTATGCCTGGCTTTCGAGCTGTTGTTTCTTGTCCTTGAACCGCCGCCGGGTTGTCCCTATATATACACAGGTTGACGCCCGGCCAGTTTACGGAGTCCCGAGGCCGGCTCATACAAGTGTCCGGCTCGGTCTATGCCTTCCTAACTTACAATACAAGTTATACAACTATGGCGGTTTACAACTATGGGCCCTAATCCGCCTTTGGGCTCTGGGCCGTAAGCTTCATCAGTAAAGCACCATCTTCTAGGTCTTCATGGGCTTCAATGTAGTTGAGGGTGAACCGGCCCCTCTTGGGTGGTTTATACTCAGTAGTTATATCCCCAACATTAGGCCCCAGATTGATTTGTACCAGTTCATGTCAATCTTCAACACTCAGAAAAAATTATGTGGACATCTTCTTACATTTCTCGTAAACCGCCATGATGTCTTCTCCTATAAACTTTGTTAAACCATCATGACGTCATCCTCTGGACACAATAGTAGATTGTCATGACGTCATTTCTGTATAAAAATAAAAAAGATTCCCTTCATTAATTGTATCCCGAAGATCGAGGTTCAGGCTCCTGCCGCTTCAGGCTCCTCGATTCTCGCGCCTGTCACTTATCTTCTTGCCCCTTTATAAATAAAACCGGGGGGTCCTTCGATTCTCTCCCCTTCCCTCTTCGCCTCGTCTTCCTCCTCGCGCCCCGAAGAGCTCAAGCACCGCCCCCGCCGTCGACCTTCGACTCTGCCCCGACTAGGACGCTGCATCACCCTGTTCGTACCAGAGACCCTGAGTTGCTCCTCTGCTGCTGCGTGGCCCTGGTAAGCACTCCCTTCCTTAACCCTAGATTCGTTAGGGCTTCGTGTTCCTCTGTGTTCGTCGATGTTCATCAGTGCTTCTCCACTTTTCCTCTTGGCCTCTTACTGCATCTTAGCTAGACTTGATAATTTCTTTCCGCGGTAGATCCATAGTTTTAGTCTGCCGTTGTACAGATACAGCATCTTGCTTGTATAAATCCCCTCTAGACTTTCTCTGTTCTGCTTAATCACCATTGTAGGACTCAGAAATTTTTCTTTACTGAACCACGGTAGATCCAAAATTATAGCATCATTGTGTGAAACTTGTTTCTGCAACACTTAGTCAATTTCAGCTCTGCTGCTTCCCTCATAGGCGGTTTAACTTGTAGAAAATCATAACCCGCCTGGCACCATTAGCCCTTAATTAAACCGCCATCCTGACTTGAGTAGCAATGGCCGGTTTAACATGTATAATTACCCGGTTTAACTCTGGTTTGTATACATCAACCTTGAATCGTAAACTGGCCTTCATGTTTTTTCAGTTTACCTTCCAAAATGACCAAGCAATTCGCCACTTGCAACTGGGTTCCTTCCTGGATAACAGAAATGCAGCTCAATGGGTATGTTTTAACCGGCGCTTTAGCCAAGAAATATGTCCTCCATTGGCGAGTTCCTAGCCCTGAGTGCCCTCCAGTGCCTCAAGACGGGGAAGTGATTGTGTTCATGCAGCATCTAGACCGGGGTTTTAGCCCC
>NC_041389.1:633795887-633803480 GCF_002162155.2 Triticum dicoccoides
TCAAAGTTTTTCCGGGATGTGCTTGCTAGTTTTCAACTCCATCCTCAAGACATTGGACCAAATTATGTGTCCAATATATGCAACTTTCAAGTGTTCTGCGAAGTTTATCTTCAAGAAGAACCAACGGTTGAACTCTTTAGAGACTTTTTCCACTTAAACCGCTGAACCAAATTCTCTGACGGCCCCAACACTGAACTTGGCGGCGTGTCAACTCAGAAAAGGAAGGAAGTTGATTTCCCTCATGCCAAACACCACAGCCATCTGAAGGACTGGAATCAAACCTGGTTTTATTGTCAGAATACTCCACTTGCTGGTGAAAACCCTCTGCCGGGTTACCGTGCTCACCGGCTCAGCAACAGCCATCCTCTACCACCACGGCTCACAACCAAAGAACGACAAGCTTATGCACCTCAACTTGCTAAGCTCCGGGCCTTTCTAGCAAACGGCTTAACCGGCATTGACCTTGTTCGATGTTGGGTTTCATGTGGTATTCTTCCCTTAAGCCGCCGCTCCAGTTTGATGCATGAGCATACCGGAAACATCAAAGACCCTCAGTGGTATCATGAGATGGAAATGACTGATGAAGAAGTCACTGAGTCTGTGAAGAAGATGCTAGATGAACCGATCGCTCAATGCAGCAAGACTGGATTGGCTCCTTTTTACACCTCCAACAAACCGCCAGCAGTAAGAAGTTTACCTTTTCCACCTTTATTGATCTGTCACCGCTTTAACATTGTTCTGATGATCCTTTGTTTGATTTTACAGGCCACAGATTCTTTCCGGAAGAGGAAAGCTTCAGACAAACCGGTGAGGGCTCCTCGTGCAAAAAAGCAAAGTCATAAAGAAAACAGCCAAGAAGAAAACCGCCGAGTCCTCTGATCCGCCTGAAGACGTTGATGAGTCGGATCTAGAGGTAGAACTTGACTCCCTTGGTTCATTTTTCATACACCTTATTGACAATGACTATTCTCAGGATGATGCGGAGGCTAGTCATGCGGACCATGTAGAGGTAATCTCCCTTTCCTCCGATTCAGATCTTGTGCCGATTCAAAGATTTTGCCGTGCAGTTCGGAAAGTAAAATACTCTCACCCTCTTGCTCAGTTGGATCCGCAATTTTCTTTGTAGACACAGCAAACTGAAGGTCGTCGCACAACCCGGCATAGTGGCTAGCAAATCACTTCCTCCGGTTTACCGGATACACCAACCCGAAAGCGTCGTCCAGAGGTTTCTTGTTCTCCCAAAAAAATATCCTTTGAAGGGTTACTTCCGATACCCACTTAATCCGTCTAATCCGAATTACCAGGTGTCTTCCAATTCTTCATCTGGCGGTTCATCCACCACTCAAATGCTTCCCCTCAAAACCGTCCCTGGGTAAGTATACTGTTTTTAACTTCATCTTCTTGCGCCCGTTTACCAACTGACCTCTTGTTTTAATATTACAGCGCCAAAGCCCGTCTGAGTAAGAAAGCAAAAACCACTGTCCCTACTGAAGAGGTTGAACCGGACAGAATTTCAGAAGGCGCTAATAGATATGCTGACATTGCCATTGATGATCCTATACCTCAAAGTCAGGATACCTATGTTGAACCGCCAGAAGTCAACCCGGCCAGTCCGCATGCTGATCCTCCAAGCCCAGCCAAGGGCGAAGATGTGTCAAGCCCGGCTAGGGATACTGTCAATCCGCCAACCCCATCTAAAGGTGGCGATGATGATGTTGTTATCACTGGTCATGGTTACACTATCCCTGGCAACCCAGTTGCCTTGTCAAAGCATACTGCCAAGGAGGAATTTGTTGCTACGGGCAAGGGGAAAGGGAAGGCAGATTTATCCAACTTCATTAACCTTAGCGCCGATGAGCTCCATTCCAGATTCTTAAACCGTCTATACACAAGCCGGGATTATGAGGCCTATTTGGTGAACTTAATGAAGGAACGCTATGAGGTAATCTTCAAAACACTTTTCATTTGCTTGTAATGTATATCAACTCCATTGTAGCCCCCAAGGGTCGGTTTATCTCTTGAAGAAAAACCGGGTCTTCTAATATTAGAATACTTCAACTGAGTAGTCCCCAAGGGCTGGTTTATCTTAGCAAGATGAACCGGGACTTTAAAGATCAAGAACATTTCAACTGAGTAGCCCCCAAGGGCCGGTTTACCTTAATAAGATGAACCGGGACTTTTCAGTCCTTATTAAATGCCTTCACTTCGTACTTCACAGATCAATGGTGCATTATCCCCCAAGTGCCAAGCTTAATACTTTGTTTTGAGCCTTGGGACTTTAAGATCTCCTTTTTAAGAAGCAATCCACATTAGCCCCAAGTACCAAGTTTATAACTTGTTATGTGCTTGGGACTTTGAGAGAAATTTTGACAGCTTTCTCTTCTGATTTTTGCAGACCGATATAAATACCAAAGAGTCTCAAATCGCTGATCTTCAAGAAAACATCAAGTCCCAGCAAGAAGAGACCTCTAAAGCCAAAGAGGAGCTAAAGGGCGCTTTGACAGCCATGGAACAATTGAAGGATGGCTTCAAAACTCAACACACCAACTTGGAAACTGAAAAGGCTGCTTTGTTGAAGCGGGCTGAAGACGCCGAAGCAGCTCTTAAACCGGTGGACTAAGAGCTGACTGGGCTGAGACATCAAGTGAATGCCATGACATCTGCAATTTTTGGTAAGTACTTTATAATAGCCCAATCCTGAAATATCTGCAACTCCGCTGGTTTAACATTAAGTTCTTAAACCGTTGCAGGTAATCGCATTGCTCATCTAGGCGCAGATATGTGGATGAAGTTGAAGGCAGCTTACACATTGATTGAGCAACTGTATACTGGTGCACAACGAGTCATCTGTGCAGCTTCGTACAACAAACCGGCACCAACCTTGATCAAGGATACTTTGGCCAGGTGATACGTCCATTTTGCATCATGCTTTTATATCAATATTTATTGCATTACGGGCTGTTATTACACTTTATATCTCATTACTTATGTCTATTCTCTCTTATTTTACAAGGTTTACCATGAAGAGGGGGAATGCCGGCAGCTGGAATTCTGGCTGGAAAAGGAGCAAACGTTGGAAACCTATTTTGCACAACTCCAAAAGTCATGAAACTCCACGAAACAACTTTTTAGAATTCATAAGAATTTCTGAGCAAAAGAAATAGGTCAGGGGGCCCACACCTGTCCAGGAGACAGGGGGGCGCCCCCCTATAGGGCGCACCCCCCTATCTCTTGGGCCCCCTGGTGGGCCTCTGGCGTCCATCTTCTGCTATATCATCACTTTTACCCTGGAAAAAATCATGGGCAAGCTTATGGGACGAAGCTCCGCCGCCACGAGGCGGAACCTTGGCGGAACCAATCTAGGACACTTCCCTCCGGGAGGGGGGAAATCATCACCAATGTCATCACCAACGATCCTCTCATCGGGAGGGGGTCAATCTCCATCAACATCTTCACCATCACCATCTCCTCTCAAACCCTAGTTCATCTCATGTATCCAATCTTGTATCCAAAACCACAAATTGGAACCTGTGGGTTGCTAGTAGTGTTGATTACTCCTTGTAGTTGATACTTATTGGTTTACTTGGTGGAAGATCATATGTGCCACGCCCAATATGCGACCCTATCCAAAAGGAACTCGAAGGTCCGACCAAGGATAGACCCGCATATTGAAACGCTTTCGCAAGGTGGATATCATTACATCAACATTACATAATAGATGGGGATACATACATAAGGCATACAATGCCACATGAATACAACATCACAATACATAACAGCATCATCCGACTACGGATGAAACACAAATGGAAACTCAAACGACATCCACCCTGCTAGCCCAGGCTGCCGACCTGGAACCTATCCCCTGATCGAAGAAGAAGAAGAAGAAGAACTCAACGCAATCAAGCATCGCTCTCGCGTCATGACCATCGCATAACCTGTACCTGCAACTGTTGTTGTAGTAATCTGTGAGCCACGAGGACTCAGCAATCCCATTACCATGGGTATCAAGACTAGCAAAGCTTAAAGGGAAAGGAAGGGGTAAAGTGGTGAGGTTGCAGCAGCGACTAAGCATGATATGGTGGCTAACATACGCAAATAAGAGCGAGAAGAGAGCAAAAGGAACGGTCGTGATACTAGCAATGATCAAGAAGTGATCCTGAACTCCTACTTACGTCAAACATAACCCAAAGACCGTGTTCACTTCCCGGACTCCGCCGAGAAGAGACCATCACGGCTACACACGCGGTTGATGCGTTTTAATTCGGAACTGGTGTCAAGTTATCTACAACCAGACATTAACAAATTCCCATCTGCCTATAACCGCAGGCACGGCTTTCGAAAGATTATACCCTGCAGGGGTGTCCCAACTTAGCCCATGACAAGCTCTCGCGATCAACGAAGGAATAGACCTTCTCCCAGGAAGACCCGATCAGACTCAGAATCCCGGTTTACAAGACATTTCGACAATGGTAAAACAAGACCAGCAAAGCCGCCCGATGCACCGACAATCCCGATAGGAGCTGCACATATCTCGTTCTCAGGGCAACACCGGATAAGTCAAGCTACGAGTAAAACCAGCCCTCGAGTTGCCCCGAGGTGGCCCCGCAGGTTGCTCGGTTCGGACCAACACTTAGACAAGCACTGGCCCGGGGGGGCTAAAATAAATATGATCCTCGGGTTGGCCGACCCAAGGGAAAGGGTAGGTGGTGGTGAGGCAAATGGTAAAACCAAGGATGGTCCTTGCTGGAGGAGTTTTATTCAAAGCGAACTGTCAAGGGGGTCCCATAAATCACCCGACCGCGTAAGGAACGCAAAATCCGGGAACATAACACCGGTATGACGGAAACTAGGGCGGCAAGAGTGGAACAAAACACTAGGCAAAAGGCCGAGTCTTCCACCCTTTACCAAGTATATAGATGCATTAATAATATAAGAGATATTGTAATATCCCAATCAAAATCCTGTTCACCATGGAGCAATCTTCAACTTCACCTGCAACTAGCAACGCTATAAGAGGGCTCAGCAAAGTGGTAACATGGGCAAGCAACGGTTTGCATAGGAAAGGTGTCAAAGGTTAGAGGTTCATGGCATTTTGGGATGGCTTGAAGAGCAAATCATAGGTAACGCAGCATAGCGATAGAACGAAGCAAATAGCATACATAGCAATGATAGTAGTGAGATCCAGGGTAGCGGTCATCTTGCCTGAAATCTTGCAAGGAAGAAGAACGAGTCCATAAAGAAGACGAACGGATGAAGCCGAACCAAGCATAGACGAACGAATCCTCGCAATCGCAACGGAAACAAGAACTATCGAAAAGAAGCACACAACATAGTAAACACACCACACATGAACAAGGCATGATGCACAACAAGCATAATGCATGACAAAGCTACATGAAGCTACTCATGGCAAGAGATGATGCAAACAAGAGCAACACATCAAGGCAAGTTTAAATGAGGCCGGGAACAACATATAACAATTCCGGTAAGTCCTCATATGCATATTTCGAAATTGGTCCAGATCTGAATAAACCTTATGTTTAAGTTGTTAAACATCAAGTTAAGATGCACAAAGATGATCTACATGAGTTTCTAGTCAAGTTACATATAAAGTTCATTTAGTTCGGAGCTACGGCCTAGAAGATATGAGCAAAACAAGATAGACATGGCATCGATGCAAAATGCATACAAACATCAAGCAAACACCTCAAAACAAGAATGCAACATGATAATATGAAACTACATGCAAAATCAAGCAAGTTTCATATAGAGCACACTCAAAACGGAGCAACGGTTCAACACACACATGAAACAAGTTTAAAGGACAAGCTGTCCAAAACAGCAACTAGGCATATTGCAAGCATCAAAACAACATGCTACAGGACCTCAACAAGCAAACAAAAGGCATGGGCATAATGTACAGGTAAAGCATAACAAAACATGAACACTGAGCTATCTCCAGAAATCACTAGAACATGCTCAAACACACATGGTAAGATTTCAAGTTGTAACAATTCAGACTTTGCAGAAAATAACATCACGATGCAATGTTGGGAGCTATCAAACAACATGTTACAGAAACTTATAATGGCAAACAAAGGAATGGCATGAATCTACTAAATGCATAGATCAAAAATCCCTTACTGACCATAAGCCAAAAGGGATCAGAAAATATGATGGCACCCACGTAAACATAGCAAGTTATATTACAGATTCATACATGGCAGAAACAGAATTATGAAGGCATGTAGATGAGCTTGTGCAACTCACTACAGAGCAATACATAGCATGGCAAGGCAACCAACAGTAAGAAGGCATATTTGTGAAGTTAAGCACGGAAATAAAAAGTTCATAGGGTACATGGAACACTAGGAAAACACATGACAACAAGTGAACTTAATGTTAACAGGCTGACGGCAACATTATGAAGAAACTTTGGAGCAAGATATGAACAAGCTACAGCAAGGTATAATTGCAACCAGGGGCATGTATGGTTAGAGGATGACATGTAGATCAAAACATGTTTATAGAACATCTCCAGATTATGCATAGAATGATTAGTAGCAACATGTTTATATAGCATCACGAAATAACAGGATCAGCCTAGCAAAACAGCAACATCATGTACACTACTTAACAAGCTCGATTCACTCACCACAAGTCATTGCATGACAATATAAGCATAGCATCATCAAGAAGACATGTTTGTGAAACAAACCAAGTCAAGAACAAGTCCATAGCATGCAAGGATCAACTATAGCAACCTTGGCCAAATTGAATAACACGTAAACAATCTGCCAGGAAACATTTCGAAGCAAAAGTAGAGCACGAAAATGACATGCTAGACTACTCCATAATTGCAACCAAGGGCATGAATGGATAGACAATAACCATATGTTCAAAACATCTTTACTGAAGTATCTCAAAATAAGCATGGATCTCTCTGTAACATCATGTTTACATGGCATCAAAATAACAGCAGAACAGGGACTGAAATCAGCAACATCACCATGCCTAGTTTGCATGCTTGTGCTAGTCACCACATTGATCAAAAAAATGCATGGCATACCCCACTGTAAAGAAGACATAGCATAGATCAAAACACATGTAAACATCAACCTCATAGGATGCACACATCAATCATGGCAAAAATGACAAATGAGCTCGTTCTGATAACAGACAGCAGAAAACATCATGAAGCACTCTTACAATGATGATTCAGGCATCTATATGACCTCAAATGAATATGATGTGATGGAATGAAATGATGTACTCGTCGAGGCGAACAATTTGACATATTACACGCACAAAACGGAGCTATGGATGCAGAGATACGATACGATGAACATGGCATGAAAATTACAGAAATACTCGGGACTTGGGCATTTCAGAGGGGGGGAAGTCAACCTTCGTTCTAGATCGGGGCACGGACTTCGGAATACGTCGGAGAAGACGCCGGAGAGGAGGGAGATGGCCGGGGACGGACGGATCCGGCCGGGGTCGACGCGGGGGCGCCGCGGGGGCGCCGGATCTGCCGGGGCGAGGACGGGGCGCGCCGGCTCCGGCGGAGCTCGGCGAGGTGAGGCACGG
>NC_041389.1:633803980-633811292 GCF_002162155.2 Triticum dicoccoides
CGTGGCGGCGGGCGGCCGGCGCCGGGCGGCGGGGGAGCCGGGCGGCCGCGGGGCGCGGGCGGCCGCAGGGCCGCGGCCGGCGGCGGCGGAGAGGCGGGGCGGCGCGCGGGGGCCGGCTCGGGCCGCGGGGGCCGGGGACGGGCCGCGCGGGCCGGCGGCGCAGGGCGGTGGCGGTCACCACGTGCCGGCCTCCGATTGGACGGGGCGCGGCGGCGGACGCGTCCGGCCAGGGACGGACATGTCCGGCTCGCGCGGAGGGGAAAAATCTAGGGTTTGGGGTAGAATGACCCGAAAATTTCGGGAGAGGTCTAGTTTTATAGGTAGAGGGAGCTAGGAGAGTCCAAATGAGGCACGGTTTTCACCCACACGATCGTGATCGAACGACCGAGAGCATGGAGGGGAGTTTGCTGGGTTTTGGGCCACTTTGGAATGGGTGTTGGGCTGCAAAGAGAGAGGGGGGGTTTCGGGCTACGCGGTTAACCGTTGGAGTATCAAACGACCTCCAAATGGCACGAAACTTGATAGGCGGTCTACCGGCGCTATACCAAGGCCGCTTGGCAAACTTCCGGTCATTTCGGAAAGTTAAATACCCGCTCACAACGAGAGACGAAAGGGGAACACCGGAGGGCATAGGAGCGCCGGATTGCAAAACGGACAACGGGGAAAATGCTCGGATGCATGAGACGAACACGTATGCATAATGAAATGCACATGATGACATGACAAAATGCAACACGCAAGCAAATGACATGGCAATGACGGCGAATAACTGGCAGACACCTGGAGCATTGAATCCGGGGCGTTACAACACTCCTCCACTAACTAGAGATCTCGTCCCGAGATCTTAGGACCGAGACGGAAGAGAAAAAGGAAGAGGTGAAACGAGAACTGACGAGAAGGAGCAACGAATCAAGAGCACTCGAGAAAAACGAGAGGAACGACGAGAATGACGAGAATCAAAAGCTCACGAAATCAGATAGACTATGAAACCACTCCTGTTAGAATAAGATAAGAAACGGATAAGACTGAAAGGACTTATGAAGCACTCCGGCTGAACAAGGAAATAATAGAACATGAACTTGAGAGGATGGAATGATACTTGATGAAGACATGACACAAACCTCCGGAAAGAATTGAAAAGGTTGAAAGAAAAGAACGGAGAAGAAAATGACAACTTGTGCCACGAATGAAATAGAAAGCAATCTTAGAAGAAAAGATTGAATGGAGTTGTTGAGAAAATCAACAACGAAAAGAATAAGCTTGTTGAGGTCTTATAGATAACATCTCAAAATTTATGAGCTGATAACCGACCACAAACAGAAATGATTGGATAGCTAAGAAGAACGAAGAAATGCAAAACTCCACTTCAAAAGAATTACGGAGAATTAATTGCACTTCGAAAAACAAGGAGGAAAGATACTTGAACTCCACCAACAAAATCTTGATGAACTCTTGAAGAATGAATTAAATCATGAAGAACCACCGTGAAGAACTCCGGTAACAAAAAGGATGATGAGATAGAATGAAGGATGAAAGAATAAGATGAGCCTTGCGATGATTTAGATGGAGGTTCCGACGAAAAGGCCGAGGAAATTGAACTCCTAAAATAGAAAAGATGGAGAACACTTGGAATTAGAATTTATTCATCAAGAACAAACTCCAAAGAAAAGGATTAATCACTTGAATGAAATAAGAATAAGATTTATTGTATGCTTATCCTTCATCAAATTAAATTGATGACAAGCAATGGATTTTGCAAACTACTTATTCTTCTTGAAAAAGAATTGAGAAGGGATAGCACCAAACTTGAGAGAGTCTTCATGAACCACCGGTAGGATTGGAAAGAACGAATGAATTAAAATGACAATCAAAGAAAAGAATCTTGGACGAACCACCGTTAGAATTCGGAAATGACTGATGAAAGAGAATGAATCACCGGGAAAAATTAGACGAACACAAATGCTAGAGGGGATTTAGATGCACAAGAATGAAGAGATCAAGAGCTGAATAAAGAACGCTTGAACGAAGCACCGGGATAAATAGAGAACGATAACTGAAATGATGGCCTCCGGTAAAAGAATTGGGAAAACAACTCCTGACATACTCCGGGTGGGTAAGAAAGAATATCTGACAAACTGAAATAATTCGAGAGGATGATATGAAGCTAGAACCACGAATATCCGGGAGAACGGACAAGATTTAGAGGAAAAACTCTTCTTCGATCTTCAAATGACGACGGGAAACACCACCAAAATAACTGAGATACTCCGGGAGGATGAAAAGCGAAGAGGTTGAGCCAACAATGAAAATGATTTGATATCGATCTTGGAAAGGCATCTGACTGATGAAATTCATTCTTACGTCAGACTTGAAAAGAATTTTGAGAATAACTCCGGGGAAATTAGAAGAGTCAGGTAAGATCCTGGGAAAAGACCTGTGGGTTAGGGCCCATTGAAGAGATAACACCGTTGAAAAGGATTCTTGAGAAGATAGATGATGCACCGGAACAATTGAAATATTTGAATGAGGTGATAACCTCGACTTAATTGGAACACAGACAAATCTCCTGAGATGTCTAGAGCACTCCGGAAGGATAAACTGGCGAGAGGCAAACAAACAAGGAGAACACTTCGAGGAAAAGAATATGATCAACCCAAAAAACTTGAATTGAGTCCACCGGAGAAGAAAATGAGATGAAGAATGTCAAACGAGACGAGAATTCACCGGTTGAGATAGTTTACAAAAGACTGAAGAGGCTCTGCACGAATGAAATTGATGGTCGGAACAGACTCAGGCTCCGGGAAGAAGAGGGTGGGAGGGCGGGAAAACAAAGGCAACTTGGAAGGGGAACCGACGAATATCTTGAAGAGAAAGCACCAGTTGAAATCATTGAGGAAAGAAAAAAAAGACTTCGCACGAGTAGGATGGATACTCAATTATGGACTCCGGTTCCGAGAAGAAGAACAGGGGGGCGGGTGGGAAAATAAAACAACTGAGGATTGAACTCAAAGATGAAGGGGCTCGAGTCGACTTGACGAGAAATGCACCGGATGAAAAGAGCTGAGAACCAACAATCGGAAAACCAACTGCGTGATCCTAAAAAAAAATTTGAAAGGGAAGAGGAGCAGTTCAAAACACCTACGTCAAGATTCCTCACCACAGCGACGAAGGGGCTGAGGAGTAAAAAGAATTCCTACTCTCCGATATAACTAGAGTCCGAAAAACAGTTTATTCTACACTCAACATCGACCAAACTACACGATCAATCAAGGGGGCTCCTAGGGTCGGTCGAGGCTCTGATACCAACTTGCCACGCCCAATATGCGACCCTATCCAAAAGGAACTCGAAGGTCCGACCAAGGATAGACCCGCATATTGAAACGCTTTCGCAAGGTGGATATCATTACATCAACATTACATAATAGATGGGGATACATACATAAGGCATACAATGCCACATGAATACAACATCACAATACATAACAGCATCATCCGACTACGGATGAAACACAAATAGAAACTCAAACGACATCCACCCTGCTAGCCCAGGCTGCCGACCTGGAACCTATCCCCTGATCGAAGAAGAAGAAGAAGAAGAACTCAACGCAATCAAGCATCGCTCTCGCGTCATGATCATCGCATAACCTGTACCTGCAACTGTTGTTGTAGTAATCTGTGAGCCACGAGGACTCAGCAATCCCATTACCATGGGTATCAAGACTAGCAAAGCTTAAAGGGAAAGGAAGGGGTAAAGTGGTGAGGTTGCAGCAGCGACTAAGCATGATATGGTGGCTAACATACGCAAATAAGAGCGAGAAGAGAGCAAAAGGAACGGTCGTGATACTAGCAATGATCAAGAAGTGATCCTGAACTCCTACTTACGTCAAACATAACCCAAAGACCGTGTTCACTTCCCGGACTCCGCCGAGAAGAGACCATCACGGCTACACACGTGGTTGATGCGTTTTAATTCGGAACTGGTGTCAAGTTATCTACAACCAAACATTAACAAATTCCCATCTGCCTATAACCGCAGGCACGGCTTTCGAAAGATTATACCCTGCAGGGGTGTCCCAACTTAGCCCATGACAAGCTCTCGCGATCAACAAAGGAATAGACCTTCTCCCAGGAAGACCCGATCAGACTCAGAATCCCGGTTTACAAGACATTTCGACAATGGTAAAACAAGACCAGCAAAGCCGCCAAATGCGCCGACAATCCCGATAGGAGCTGCACATATCTCGTTCTCAGGGCAACACCGGATAAGTCAAGCTACGAGTAAAACCAGCCCTCGAGTTGCCCCGAGGTGGCCCTGCAGGTTGCTCGGTTCGGAGCAACACTTAGACAAGCACTGGCCCGGGGGGGCTAAAATAAAGATGACCCTCGGGTTGGCCGACCCAAGGGAAAGGGTAGGTGGTGGTGAGGCAAATGGTAAAACCAAGGTTGGGCCTTGCTGGAGGAGTTTTATTCAAAGCGAACTGTCAAGGGGGTCCCATAAATCACCCGACCGCGTAAGGAACGCAAAATCCGGGAACATAACACCGGTATGACGGAAACTAGGGCAGCAAGAGTGGAACAAAACACTAGGCAAAAGGCCGAGTCTTCCACCCTTTACCAAGTATATAGATGCATTAATGATATAAGAGATATTGTAATATCCCAATCAAAATCCTGTTCACCATGGAGCAATCTTCAACTTCACCTGCAACTAGCAACGCTATAAGAGGGCTGAGCAAAGCGCTAACATAGCCAAGCAACGGTTTGCATAGGAAAGGTGTCAAAGGTTAGAGGTGCATGGCAATTTGGGATGGCTTGAAGAGCAAATGATAGGTAACGCAGCATAGCAATAGAACGAAGCAACTAGCATAGCAATGATAGTAGTGAGATCCAAGGTAGCGGTCATCTTGCCTGAAATCCCGCAAGGAAGAAGAACGAGTCCATGAAGAAGACGAACGGATGAAGTCGAACCAAGCGTAGACGAACGAATCCTCACGATCGCAACGGAAACAGGAACTATCGAAAAGAAGCACACAACATAGTAAACACACCACACATGAACAAGGCATGATGCACAACAAGCATAATACATGACAAAGCTACATGAAGCTACTCATGGCAAGAGATGATGCAAACAAGAGCAACACATCAAGGCAAGTTTAAATGAGGTCGGGAACAACATATAACAATTCCAGTAAGTCCTCATATGCATATTTAGAAATTGGTCCAGATCTGAATAAACCTTATGTTCAAGTTGTTAAACATCAAGTTAAGATGCACAAAGATGATCTGCATGAGTTTCTAGTCAAGTTACATATAAAGTTCATTTAGTTCGGAGCTACGGCCTAGAAGATATGAGCAAAACAAGATAGACATGGCATCGATGCAAAATGCATACAAACATCAAGCAAACACCTCAAAACAAGGATGCAACATGATAATATGAAACTACATGCAAAATCAAGCAAGTTTCATATAGAGCACACTCAAAACGGAGCAACGGTTCAACACACACACATGAAACAAGTTTAAAGGACAAGTTGTCCAAAACAGCAACTAGGCATATTGCAAGCATCAAAACAACATGCTACAGGACCTCAACAAGCAAACAAAAGGCATGGGCATGATGTACAGGTAAAGCATAACGAAACATGAACACTGAGCTATCTCCAGAAATCACTAGAACATGCTCAAACACACATGGTAAGATTGCAAGTTGTAACAATTCAGACTTTGCAGAAAACAACATCACGATGCAATGTTGGGAGCTATCAAACAACATGTTACGGAAACTTATAATGGCAAACAAAGGCATGGCATGAATCTACTAAATGCATAGATCAAAAATCCCTTACTGACCATAAGCCAAAAGGGATCAGAAAATATGATGGCACCCGCGTAAACATATCAAGTTATATTACAGATTCATACATGGCAGAAACAGAATTATGAAGGCATGTAGATGAGCTTGTGCAACTTACTACAGAGCAATACATAGCATGGCAAGGCAACCAACAGTAAGAAGGCATATTTTTGAAGTTAAGAATGGCAATAACAAGTTCATAGGGTGCATGGAACACTAGGAAAACACATGACAACAAGTGAACTTAATGTTAATAGGCTGACAGCAACATTATGAAGCAACTTTGCAGCAAGATATGAACAAGCTACAGCAAGCTATAATTGCAACGAGGGGCATGTATGGTTAGAGGATGACATGTAGATCAAAACATGTTTATAGAACATCTCCAAATTATGCATAGAATGATTAGTAGCAACATGTTTATATAGCATCACGAAATAACAGGATCAGCCTAGCAAAACAGCAACATCATGTACACTACTTAACAAGCTCGATTCACTCACCACAAGTCATTGCATGACAATATAAGCATAGCATCATCAAGAAGACATGTTTGTGAAACAAACCAAGTCAAGAACAAGTCCATAGCATGCAAGGATCAACTATAGCAACCTTGGCCAAATTGAATAACACGTAAACAATCTGCCAGGAAACATTTTGAAGCAAAAGTAGAGCACGAAAATGACATGCTAGACTACTCCATAATTGCAACCAAGGGCATGAATGGATAGACAATATCCATATGTTCAAAACATCTTTACTGAAGTATCTCAAAATAAGCATGGATCTCTCTGTAACATCATGTTTACATGGCATCAAAATAACAGCAGAACAGGGACTGAAATCAGCAACATCACCATGCCTAGTTTGCATGCTTGTGCTAGTCACCACATTGATCAAAAAAATGCATGGCATACCCCACTGTAAAGAAGACATAGCATAGATCAAAACACATGTAAACATCAACCTCATAGGATGCACACATCAATCATGGCAAAAATGACAAATGAGCTTGTTCTGATAACAGACAGCAGAAAACATCATGAAGCACTCTTACAATGATGATTCAGGCATCTATATGACCTCAAATGAATATAATGTGATGGAATGAAATGATGTACTCGTCGAGGCGAACAATTTGACATATTACACGCACAAAACGGAGCTATGGATGCAGAGATACGATACGATGAACATGGCATGAAAATTACAGAAATACTCGGGACTTGGGCATTTCAGAGGGGGGAAGTCAACCTTCGTTCTAGATCGGGGCACGGACTTCAGAATACGTCGGAGAAGACGCCGGAGAGGAGGGAGATGGCCGGGGACGGACGGGTCCGGCCGGGGTCGACGCGGGGGCGCCGCGGGGGCGCCGGATCTGCCGGGGCGAGGACGGGGCGCGCCGGCTCCGGCGGAGCTCGGCGAGGCGAGGCACGGGCGGAGGCGGATGGC
>NC_041389.1:633812412-633816038 GCF_002162155.2 Triticum dicoccoides
CGACGCGGAGGGAGGCACTCGCCGGCGCGGGGCGGAGCGGGGCCGTGGCGGCGGGCGGCCGGCGCCGGGCGGCGGGGGAGCCGGGCGGCCGTGGGGCGCGGGCGGCCGCAGGGCCGCGGCCGGCGGCGGCGGAGAGGCGGGGCGGCGCGCGGGGGCCGGGGACGGGCCGCGCGGGCCGGCGGCGCAGGGCGGTGGCGGTCACCACGTGGCGGCCTCCGATTGGACGGGGCGCGGCGGCGGACGCGTCCGGCCAGGGACGGATATGTCCGGCACGCGCGGAGGTGAAAAATCTAGGGTTTGGGGTAGAATGACCCGAAAATTTCGGGGGAGGTCTAGTTTTATAGGTAGAGGGTGTCAGGACCCCGACTCAATGCCACATCGATCTAGCATGTAACACCTCATATCACTTTGCGGCCTCACGCACGGTATTCCCACGGGTGTCGCCTTACCTTTGCCCGGGACCGTTTGCGCCTTTTGGCACACGTATATGACAGTGTCGCTAGCATCCATATGATAAGGAGCCCGGGCTGACATGGCTAGTCGTAAACCCAAAGCGGCACAGACTTACAGGGACAGGCATCCATGACCCAGCATCGAACGTGTCGGTCATCAGCGAGTGAATCCAGGCTGTAGCACTGGGCTAGCAGGACTCCGGTGAACCGGGCTGTAGCGGGCTAACAGGACTCTGGTATTCATCGCGTGACATTTCCCCGAAGGGACAGACACAGGAACGAAGAAGGACACATGCCGGCCAGCCTAAGTGTTCCGGAGCAGTAGCAAGCTACCATGGCTCGGTGAAACACTAGGAGACATTTCCCCGTAAGAGAGGCTACTAAAGATAAACAACTAGATGGTCAGATCCCACACATACCAAGCATTTCAATATGCTCGATATGTGCAATACAACATGGCATCACAAAATGACTCTACGACTCAAGTATTTATTCAATAGGCTCCGAGGAGCGAGATATTACAAACAGGGGTCTCACGACCCAACATTCAGAGCACACAAGTCAAAGCACAAGCGGAAGCTATCATGTCTGGGTACAGACATCTATAAATGAAAAAGGCTGAGAAGCCTGACTATCTATCAGATCCTGCCGAGGCACAAGATCGTAGCTGAGGTAACAAGCTAAACGTCGAAGTCCACGCGAAACTACTAGTGAGACCGAAGTCTCTCTGCAAAAACATAAAATAGGCAAACGTGAGTACAAATGTACCCAGCAAGACTTACATCAGAACTAACTACATATGCATCATTATCAACAAAGGGATGGTGGGGTTTAACTGCAGCAAGCCAGCTTTGACTCGGTGGCTATCCTGAACTACGACTGCAAGTAACACTTTTGAGGTGGCGCACACGAGTCCACATATTCACCATATCGATACACCACTATGGATCCGCTCCCGTCTCCCTACGAGAACGCCATCCATAGCACTCACGCTTATCTTGCGTATTTTAGAGTATCCACTTTCACTTGTCTATGAACTGATATAAGCAACCCAGAAGTCCTTTACCGCGGACACGGCTATTCGAATAGATGATGTTAACCCTGCAGGGGTGTACTTCTTCATACATGTTTCCACCACTTAGCGTCTGCACACGACATGTGCTCGGCAGACTTCAAGCGAAAGCCGACGTGGGTGTAGACCACGACCTACCTAAACACTCAAGTCTCTAGTCCAGGTTTATCGCCTATTCGGGTTCCATCCATGAGGAGATCCGGCCGGAGTTTCGCTCACAGCCCCAAACGATGTGAACAGGGTTCCCGAGATACCAAACGGGCATCCGGTACACCGTGCCACGTACCTACCGCATCACAGCCCACCCCTATGGTCAGCGCTGTCCACGGCCTCCAGTAAGCTACAAACACCAGAAACTACTTGCAACTCCTGGACAGAGGACTAGGGTGAATAAGAAGTCGAGCGGGGTCATATTTTCAGGGCCCAATGTATGGTAGTAGCTGAATCATGGATCACAAACACAGAACTCAGTTCCTGAGGACGGCTGCAATGAGACAACCCACCATGTACTCCTACATGGCCTCTCACCGCTACCTTTACCAAATCGTGTTCACACACTTAGCTCACACACAGTAGGACATGTTCACACGCCTCTGATTCATCCCCGATGAACCAGACCTGACTCAACTCTAAGCAGTAGCAGGCATGACAAACAAGCATGAATGAGTAGGCACAACAGGGCTCAAACAATTCCTACTCATGCTAGTGGGTTTCATCTATTTACTGTGGCAATGACAGGTCATGCAGAGGATAAAGGGGTTCAACTACCGCAGCATGTAACAGTTGAATCGGTGTTGTCCTAATGCAGTAAAAGAGAGCAGGAGCGAGAGAGTGGGATTGTATCGGAATGAACAAGGGGGTTTTGCTTGCCTGGCACTTCTGAAGATAACATTGAGTCTTCATCAGTGTCAACGATCACATCATCGGTATCACGTCTATCAGAGGGGACAAATACCGGCAACACAGAAGGGAACACAATCAATGCAATGCACAATATGATGCATGATCATGACATGGCAAAATGAATGTGTTTTGAGCCAATGCAACTAGCAACAGATTAAATGAAGTTGGTTTGAATACAAGATTCAAATTCAAACTCCATATGTGATTATTTAAATGCCCTTTAATTGATTTGTGCTAAACAGCAGCTATAAGTTGTTCTAACATGCATGAAAATGGTACAGATGGATTCCTTGAATTTTTCTGATAATTTTTCATATATAAATTATTTAATTTGGAGTTACGGTTAATTTTCTATGATTTATTGAAGTTTTAGGCATTTTCTGAAATTTCCTGATTATTTTTAAATCCAGAAATACTTATTGCGTCAGCCTGACATCATCATGACGTCAGCAGGTCAACTGGGTCGCCCAGAGTCAAACCTGACGTGTGGGGTCCACACGTCAGTGACTAACTAACTAACCTAATTTAATTAGAGCCTGGGCCCGCATGTCAGTGTCAGCAGAGGGGGTAATTAGTTAAAATAGACTAAACTAATTAGTAGGGGGGCTGGCCCCACCTGTCATCGACCCAGGGGGGGTCAAACCCCTGGTCAGCGGGGCCTAACCCGCCGGCGGCTCGTCGCCGGTGGCAACAGGCGCGGCGGAGGGCTCGGGCTCACTCCTCCGGCGTCCAAATGGACGGAGGAGAGCGGCTACGGAGAGCTGGAGCTCACCCGCGCCCGTTTCAGCAAGCAGCAGCAGCTAGGGCGGCCGGAGACGACGGCCCCGAGCTCGGCAGCGGCGGCCGGAGCTCGGGCGTGCTCGGGTTCGACGTTACATGGCACGGCGAGGTCAGCTGAGGGCCTCTACGGACTCCTGAGATCACGGTGAGCACGACAGTGGCCTCGGATACGAGCTGGGGTGGCAGTGGCCACGGCCATGCCATGGCCGGCGGCGAGAGATTCTCGGGCAAAGTGGTGGGGCTAGCTAGAGAGGGAGGTGGGGCACGGGAAGAGGGGGAATCAGCACAGGAGCTCACAGCGGGTGCAGTGGTGGCCTCGGCGAGCTCGGGGAGGCACCGGAGCCGACGAATTTGACGAAGACGGCCGGCGGGTCCGAGGTAGAAGACGACGTCGATGGCGGCGATGCGGCACGTCCGGG
>NC_041389.1:633816048-633817853 GCF_002162155.2 Triticum dicoccoides
TTTTTTTATTTTTGTTCTGTTTTCTTTATTTAATTCTTTTGCCACTGTTTGAATTAAAAATAATAATTCAAACAATGCCAAAGCTCCTCTGAATATTTTTATATTGCTAGATGGACTTTTCCAAAAGCTTATAAAATATTTCAGGGGTATTTAAATTATATTCTAATTATATGAATATAATTCAATTTCAAATAGCTAGTGATTTAAATTCAAAGTCCCAAAAATAAATCCTTAAAAATGTTCAATATTTTGGTTGGGACCAGAACCCTTACCAAAAATTATCAAACATTTAAGAGGAGCACTTTGGAGCAATGAATGAAATTTCCAGGGTTTTTGCCCCTCTTTTATTTAGGGTTTTGAGGCTTCCAATATTCCTCAATTCAAGTTTCAAAAATATAGACATGATGCACACATGAAGCTAGCCTAGAGCAATGCCAGAAGCTAGGGATGTGACAATTCACCCCCACTAAACAAGAATCTCGTCTCGAGATTCAAACGTAGGGTAGGATGAAGGGGAAACGCAAACTAGTACAATCTTCACGATCCAGGGTGCACTTCAGTTGAACGTTGATTCGATCACCATCATTGTCTTGATGTCTTGCTCTGAGAACTCCAGCTAATCATGACAAGAAGAGGAAAGGAAAACTCTAGAACAATCAATCTTCGAGAAGACCGAACAACTTAGGATCAACTCATGGGATGAGACATATCAACATCTCTTGAGCTGAGAGACGAAGCACAGATCCGAAGAAATGGAGTGAGGCAGATGACGAAGGTTCACTAGGTAGACAACAATTTCATACCTAAGAAGGGGGTAAACGATTGTCAACGTAGCGAGGAGTTGAGTTGCCATGATACCATAACGATACACCTTAGGGAAGGTGACTCGTAGAGATATCCCCTTAAGTGGCAAAAAGAATTACTTTTGATTCAGAGATCATTGAAACTCTTTAAACCAGCCTAAGGCAATTCTCGAGCGATCGTTTGGAGGGGGTCGGTAGAATGGCATACTCGGACTTGGATGATGTGGATTACCTTGTTGAAGACAACGTAATGGATGAATTTGCTTATCACCGGAAATGGAAGAGACCCATGGTAGAATGGCACATTGGCGGTGCAAGCTGGGAACAAAATGCAAATGCTGGGAATGATTCTGGTAACTGGGGAAGAACCCAACAATAGGGAGTGAATTCACTGTTTGAAGAGATCGTAGCATGTCGAGGAAACGGAGAGGATCCCCAGTTAATGCCGAAGATAACACCTAGCGCTTGAGCGTGCTCTCAAGAACTTGAGCATTTCCATATTCATCAAGGTTTTACCAACATCCGTGTCAAGGATCCTGGCAACACAACTTGCTACCATGATGAATGATGATGGATGATGCAGATGCAAAGGAAGATAACACCTTCTCAAATTTCACCCCTGGCGGGGCCAAGGAGATAAAATCTGGATGATCGACCGAGAGACATTTAGCACTCCGCTTCTAATGTTCTCCTTGATGTGCTAGGGTAACCCATTCATAGATATGGTTTGATATCTAGAACATCAAGTAAAGGTCGGACTTCGGGAGCAATAGAATCCATAGGAAACAGTTACGGAGGTAAACCCTACGAAATCCTTATGGGGAGGTGGCCAACTTCCTTAACAAGATACTACAATGATAGGTCTTCCGGCTGGGTGTGTTGGCCACGACATCCACTTTACCGGTTGTCGAGGGACCAATATTATAGTTCTTGGGAAATGTTCCAACCATCATATCTGCCTGAGATTCAGATCTGGTTGGTGTCAGGATATTCCAGACTCAT
>NC_041389.1:633817863-633819360 GCF_002162155.2 Triticum dicoccoides
TAGCAGGCATGACAAACAAGCATGAATGAGTAGGCACAACAGGGCTCAAACAATTCCTACTCATGCTAGTGGGTTTCATCTATTTACTGTGGCAATGACAGGTCATGCAGAGGATAAAGGGGTTCAACTACCGCAGCATGTAACAGTTGAATCGGTGTTGTCCTAATGCAGTAAAAGAGAGCAGGAGCGAGAGAGTGGGATTGTATCGGAATGAACAAGGGGGTTTTGCTTGCCTGGCACTTCTGAAGATAACATTGAGTCTTCATCAGTGTCAACGATCACATCATCGGTATCACGTCTATCAGAGGGGACAAATACCGGCAACACAGAAGGGAACACAATCAATGCAATGCACAATATGATGCATGATCATGACATGGCAAAATGAATGTGTTTTGAGCCAATGCAACTAGCAACAGATTAAATGAAGTTGGTTTGAATACAAGATTCAAATTCAAACTCCATATGTGATTATTTAAATGCCCTTTAATTGATTTGTGCTAAACAGCAGCTATAAGTTGTTCTAACAT
The DNA here is from genome assembly GCF_002162155.2 of Triticum dicoccoides. NCBI lineage: Eukaryota > Viridiplantae > Streptophyta > Magnoliopsida > Poales > Poaceae > Triticum > Triticum dicoccoides. The sequence goes on from NC_041389.1 coordinate 633,818,394, forward strand.
GCATGAAAATGGTACAGATGGATTCCTTGAATTTTTCTGATAATTTTTCATATATAAATTATTTAATTTGGAGTTACGGTTAATTTTCTATGATTTATTGAAGTTTTAGGCATTTTCTGAAATTTCCTGATTATTTTTAAATCCAGAAATACTTATTGCGTCAGCCTGACATCATCATGACGTCAGCAGGTCAACTGGGTCGCCCAGAGTCAAACCTGACGTGTGGGGTCCACACGTCAGTGACTAACTAACTAACCTAATTTAATTAGAGCCTGGGCCCGCATGTCAGTGTCAGCAGAGGGGGTAATTAGTTAAAATAGACTAAACTAATTAGCACGGGGGCTGGCCCCACCTGTCATCGACCCAGGGGGGGTCAAACCCCTGGTCAGCGGGGCCTAACCCGCCGGCGGCTCGTCGCCGGTGGCAACAGGCGCGGCGGAGGGCTCGGGCTCACTCCTCCGGCGTCCAAATGGACGGAGGAGAGCGGCTACGGAGAGCTGGAGCTCACCCGCGCCCGTTTCAGCAAGCAGCAGCAGCTAGGGCGGCCGGAGACGACGGCCCCGAGCTCGGCAGCGGCGGCCGGAGCTCGGGCGTGCTCGGGTTCGACGTTACACGGCACGGCGAGGTCAGCTGAGGGCCTCTACGGACTCCTGAGATCACGGTGAGAACGACAGTGGCCTCGGATACGAGCTGGGGTGGCTGTGGCCACGGCCATGCCATGGCCGGCGGCGAGAGATTCTCGGGCAAAGTGGTGGGGCTAGCTAGAGAGGGAGGTGGGGCACGGGAAGAGGGGGAATCAGCACAGGAGCTCACAGCGGGTGCAGTGGTGGCCTCGGCGAGCTCGGGGAGGCACCGGAGCCGACGAATTTGACGAAGACGGCCGGCGGGTCTGAGGTAGAAGACGACGTCGATGGCGGCGATGCGGCACGTCCGGGGCCTCGTGGCTCGTTGAGGAGGTAGAGGGGGT